>NC_062224.1:73372216-73527216 GCF_902686445.1 Sciurus carolinensis
GGATTTTACTGGGTTATAAAATATGCAGGTTTGTTATGATAGTGTTATTGATTATAATTAGTTACTGGGGTGCTAGGGAAAAAATGTGGTAGAAGCTACAACTTTGGTTACAACTGCCTTCTTATGTATTTGTCTTCTTGTGCCTTAATTTGAAAAAATCCTCGTATTTTTCATCATTAGCTTTAATAAAAAGAAGTGATTTTGATAGAGCTCTCTTAGGAAGGAAAATGACAATTTTAGTTCAATAATATGCAACAAGTATTTCACGCACATTAACGAGCAAGGCAGCTGTGGTGCTTGTCTTTGTGGCATTTATTTGTTTACTTATTGGTCTTTATGAAATTTTCATTTTCAAATCCTTCTAGGAAAGTTATCACTCATTTAGCTTTATTTTGAGGAGCTGTGGTGAGTTTCCAAGAGATATCACATCTTGGATTTTATTCTGCTTTATAGAACCTGGACCTATAGACCCTCCCATTCTTCTGGATGTGAAGTCAAGAATGATGTTGGTCACCTGGGAACATCCTCTAAGGTGCAATGGAGTCATCACCCACTATAACATTTACCAACATGGCCATCTCTACTTGAGAACTTCTGGAAGTGCCACAAATTACACAGTGGTCCATTTACACCCATATACCCCCTATAAGTTTCAGGTAGAAGCTTGTACTTCTAAAGGATGCTCACTGTCACCAGAGTCCCAGACTGTATGGACACTCCCAGGGGCACCAGAAGGTATCCCAAGTCCAGAGCTGTTCTCTGACACTCCAACTTCTGTAATTATATCTTGGCAACTCCCCACCAACCCCAATGGCGTGGTGGAGAACTTCACAATTGAGAGAAGAGGCAAAGGGAAGGAAGAAGTTACTACCCTGGTGACTCTCCCAAGGAGTCATCCCATGAGGTTTATTGACAAGACTCCTGCTCTTAGCCCTTGGTCAAGATATGAATACCGGATACTAATGAGTACTCTTAATGGAGGCACAAACAGCAGTGCTTGGGTGGAAGTTACCACGAGGCCCTCACGACCTGCTGGGGTCCAACCACCTATGGTGCAGGTGCTAGGACCTGATGCAGCCAAGGTAAGCTACTGAGTGTTCCGTCTCCTCTGCAGACTTAGGAATTTACCCTGGATTGACTCCGTGTTGAACAGAGCCATCTACTGACAAAACAAATGCATTTGTTGTTTTAGGCATTCACTGGAGAAACTGGGTTTTGGCCTTTGGCCCAAACTATCTCGAATTTGATGTCAGTTTTTCATTTCTCCCTGTATCCCCTTAATTATATTGTTGAGATGCTTCCATTTGCCTCGCACACCTGAAATACTTTGAATGCCACAATGGGATGCTTAGCTTAACCACCACGTCAGATTTAAATAGATCAGAAAATGAGAAGAGATGGGAAAATACAGAGACACCGATTAACATATTAACAAAAGTTCCAATTACCAATATTCTGATATTTTTTAAAGAGCAAAGAATCAAAATAATAGGGAAAGAAATAAAAAATAGCATATTCCTGGGGTATCTAGAAAGCGTTCAATTATTCACCTCGTTCTTTTGGGAATGAACTCTAGAGGACAGGATAACTACCATTGTTTTGGCTGGCATACAAACTTCATTCAAGGGAAATTAGTGTAACCAAACAGGAGGGAGTTTTGTAGCTTAGAAGCCTCTTTTGTGTAAATACACACATGCTTCCATGGATTCAGTCTTGTACCACTGCCAAAAGCATTGGTACAGTAGCTTGCTCACCAGAGCACAAAACAAAGGACATTTGCATAACAGCAAAGTTCATCTGTTGGAATTATTGCTTGGATCTCTGTTGTGTGTTCCCTCTCCCCCACCAAAGGCAAACACTAGGTGATGCTAAATAGTGCAAATTGCTGAAGAAATTTAATTTAACCTACAAACTAAGGGCTAGTTTTAAAAGTCTTTATTAGATTCAGTAGAAGAGTGGTTAAAGCAATCAACCTTTTTGATAGACATATCAAGAGTATATGAAATTCTGCTGTTAAACATTAAAAGGAAATCCATTTTTAAGCACATGATATGCAATGTCTATTATATGAATTCAGCAATTTTAAAGAATTGCTCTTCACTCAAAAACAAAAACAAAATAAAACAAAAAAAAACAAACAAAACTAGAGTTATTAATCATTCCAGAAATGAATTTTCTTTTCAATCCTGGGGGAATTTTGCGAAACTTTGGTGACAGTACCAATCAATAGGATGCAACATAACAAACATAGCCCTTCACAAAGGCAAAGCTACATAATGGACATTGCTCTGGATTCTTTCTAACAAAAATTTTATAACTAGGCATTGCTGATTGTGGCAGATATGGGAAAAAAGTATTTTCAGAAGGATAATAGCTCAATGCACGATTCTACTTGATTCAGCATATATAAACAATGATCAAAAGTATCTGGAACAAGTTGCCTGGCCTTTTCTCTATTTTTTCCCCTCTTTTGATTTTGTAATATCATCCAGGAACGAAGCAATATACATGGCTTGTCACATTGCTAGAGGAGTTTAGATTAGCATGGCTATGGAGGCCCACAGAGTAGTGATAATCCCAGATCAGGGATCTAAAAGTTCCTGAGCAGGTCCTGGAATATACAGATGTGGTACCCTCACTATAACTTTCTTATAAAGTTATTTTTAAGAGGGCCACATCTAGTGATGACCTTTTTGTAGGCGGAATTCCAAGACGGTGCAGGGCATCATATGGAGAAAGACAGGACCTGTACAGGCATATGTATGTCTCTTCTCTCTCTCCCTTCTTATGGAGCCACTAATATTCAGTCATGGGGGTTCTATTCTCATGGCTTTAGCTTATTTTAATCACCTCCTGTAGAGTCCACCTCTTTATATCATAGTGGGTTTACGATTCCATCCTCTTAATACCTCACCGTGGGGATTAAATTTTAACGTGAGATTTTGGAGGCAGCAAATGGTATTCAGGCCAGAGGATCACCTATTTCTTTTCATCTTTATGCCATGTGTTCTGTAAGAATCCAGTCTGACGGGGAAAGAAAGAGAAATAACACAAACTCAGGTCAACTGAAAAATAAATCCAAAGTAAAATCATTAGTAAGCATAAAAAAAGGTGTTGTGACTTGGCATAGGTAGACACGAAATATCAAGAAAGGATAACTGGAGAGCAGAGTAGATTGAAATCACATTCTTAAAATCTGATTACAAGGAAAATAATTATGTAATCTCAAAGAGATGGTGTTGTCTGAAAAAAAATGAAAGACATGCAATTTTATTTGGTCTTTAACTTCTTAAGAAAATTCATTTCATTTTATAAGCTTGGTAAAAAGATACTCTTCCAATACTGAAAACGATGAGTCAATAAAACTAGAGAGTAACTGCATATATGAATACAGACCCCAAACTTCTAAAAATGTTAGCAAGTTGAATTAAGCCATACATTAAAAGAATGATATGCCAGGACAAATTTGACTTGATTCCAAAAATATAAAGATGCTTCAAATGTATCAACATACTTCTTACATCAACTAATTAAAGGAGAAAGCCCATTTTTAAATAAATAGCTGCAGAAAAAGCACTTCTAAGAATCAGTAGCCACTTCTAACAAAAATGCAAAGTAAAACCAGATGAGAAGAAAGATATTTAATAGGATAAAGTCAATGTGCAGGACAATAGGAAAGACAATGCAGAAATAACTAAGCTGGGAGGCAAGGGGATAACATTCTGCGGTGAGCTCACAGGCCTCTAAACCCTGATGTTCCTGCCTATCTTCTCACAGTTAAAGTGGAGTAACAGAGAGCATGCCTGCTGTTCTCAGTTCTCTCATAGAAGGGTTCTCAATTCAACTCAGACGGGCAAAGCCACCAGCCTGGGGCTGTGCACCATGAAGAACAAGTGTCACTTTGACCATATCCAGGTCTCGCTTTCCTCTGCTGTGTACACTTAGTGTCACTCATTTACAGATCTGATGACAAACCAAAGTCAAAGGAGTTGAGTCTTAGTCACTGGTTTTTAAAGATGGACTGATTTTTTGATATCTGCTTAAATCAAAACATAAATAGAATCATTATAAACATCTTACAGAAGAAAATAATAATAGAGTTCATACTATGTCCCAGGAATTGCTCTCATCGAATCCTTAGCACAACCTTGCCAGACTGATTCTATCAGTATCCCCATTTCCCAGACAGGAAAACTGAGAAATGAGAGATTAAGTAGCCTGCCAAAAATTACACAAGGAGTAAATTGGAGATTCACACACAGGCAATATGGCCCTAGACTCTTCTCTACTTCTTCACACTGCAACGTGTGGAGACTACACCCTTTCCCTGGAAAGAAGGACTTAATTCTGTGGCCAGTCGGTCCTTCCAGGTTAACACAGAAGCTTAACATCATTCAAATCAAAATGCCAATAATGTTTTTGTTTCATTTTCTTTCAAACTGGAATAGTGATCTTAAAGTATAAATGGAAGATTAGTTGGAAATATTCTACAAGAATATCATAGAAGAAATAAAACGTGAGATGATATTCACTTTACAGCATGGATTTTAAAACTACTGAATAACAACCACATAGTGTTGGCTTAAAAATAGGCAAATAGCCAAATGGTCATTGGAACAGACTAGAGAATTAGAGAGAGATACAAGTATATGTGGGAATCCAACTTATTGTAAAAGAGGCATTTTCTTTCACTGGGAATGAATGGTTTGCCTTAAAAGTGATAGTGGTCTGACGATCCATGTGTAAGGAAATAAAACAGATCACTCTGTCATAGCAAATAATTAAATTTCAACAAACTTAATGTTTAAAATTAATGTTATAAATTAGAAGACTTGGGAGAAAATAAAAGAGAACTTCATGTTCTGAATGTAAGGGATCTCTTTCTAAAGAAAAACTGAAATTCAGTTGCTTTAAAAGAAAAGATAATTATATGTAGCTAGAAGATAATATAATCATTCTTTTACAATGCATAAGAACCCCCCATGTTAAAATCCAAAAGATAGAGAAAATATATCTGTATAACATTTACAAATTAATAATCTCCCCATAGTATGCAAAGAACTTTCTATAATTTGTAATATAAATAATTTAATAGATTCAATTTAAGAGGATATACAGATAGACAATAATATTCAGAAAGATTTATCTTTCACAAAAGTCAGGGAAATGCAAATTAAAAAATAAAATTGGCAAAAAATAAAATTAGTGATTTCAAGATTTTGTGGGAGCACAAATCATGGATGCTTTCCTTGTTTGTTATGAAGTGATCTTTCTCGAATTCTTTGGAAAATATCAGTCAATGATGATTAATATTAGACATATATTTATCTTTTGACATAGAAATCCTTGGTAATCTATCCAGTACAAAATAAATGCAGTGGTATATGTTGCATACATTGTCAAATATTGTTTCTGGTAGTAAAATAATGTCAGTAGGAAAAGAACTGAGTAATCTGTTTTTGGTCATGAAAAGAATATTATATAACAGCAAACAATGATAAAATGTGAGCATAATTTATTCTCTGTGAAAGTCCAGTTGCCACATAAGGGGTAGGAAGTAAACTTTTTTTCTGTGAAAACATGAAGAAGAAAGAGACCTTACATATGTGAGGGTATATTTGCTTTCCTTGTATGAGCATACAAAAGGTATGAAAGAATATATTATCTTCTCACCTTGAAAGGGTAAATGCAAAGAATGGGAAGAGGTGAGAAATAATGTATTCTTTTTCTGATTGCAAAATACAAATACAATATTTGAAATTCGTAGTTAATATTAGTATTTTAATGGAAAGGAGAACATTTTCAGGGATAACTCTAATTTTATGTCAAATATTTATTGCCCACCTCATTCTACATGAGTTTTCCAGGAATCCGTTGTGAAAGGAATTGCTATATAAAGTCAAATATTTCCACACCCTTTTTCTCTCTGGTACCTCCATATCTTCTATTGGTTTAGTAGTCTCGTTACTATGCAACCTTGAGTTGGGGATGTAGGTTCGTAGTAATAGAGCCCTTGACTACCATATTACAAGACCTGGGGTTCATCCCCAGCACAACCAAAAATAAACAAAATGCAAAAACAATGAATTATGAAAACTTACGTATAGACATAAGGCCAAGGATTGTTTATTCACCTTAGACATGAGGACACCAAGGCCCGAAGATGTTAATAGCATAGCTTGGATCACATGTCAGAGAATATTTTTCTTAACAAATTCTCAATCTTTTACATTAATCTTCATAAATACTTCTATTCATAAGATTCTTAAATATAGTATGATGGAATTAAAGAAGAAAGGATGTTGGTTGCAGTGTTTATGTGTTTTATTCTCTTCAGACCTGAAGCCAATCAATATACCTGCATGTCTTAGTTTCTGCTTATAATAGGGGATTTTGAAAGTGTCATTATTTCCTAGAGCTGATTTTCAGTATAGGAAAGAATTGACAAAAGGTTGGGGCTCCTTAAACACTAATCAGCTATCTACCTGTCCTATTTTCTGAAAATTTACAATAACCAAACAAAGAAATGGAAATTTAAGTAACAAAGAGCCACTCAAATAAATCATGTTGATAGGCAAGCTGTCTTTGAAATAAACATCTTATTTCTGGTAGGAAAACGCAATTTCAATTAAAGGTTTTCAATGTAAAATTATTATTTTAGAGAGCACAGCTCTTGCTTATTCATTCCAAGAGCATGTTGTTTTGTCTGAATTTTCAGGGGTGCAACAATATTTTATAATCCTTCCTGTGAAAAATGGATATGAAATAGTTCATGAGAAACTAAACTGAAAGCTTTAATCTTGTACATTTTGGACACACTCTAGAGAGAGGGGTCTTAAGCTTAGGAAAGAATAGGCTCCAACACTTAGCTAACTGACTTCTTAAAAATCTTGACACATATATTTTTAATAATGGCTTCAGGATATTTTCAGGAGGATGATCATATTGGATGTCATTTCTTTTAGCCTATTGACTATAGTGATAATGTCCTTTTCCACATTGTTCAAAAAGTCATAGGTCAAATGTTTTCTCTCATATATAGAGAAAAAAGAAATGAATAGAGGATCTTGAGAAAAATGGAAGGGAAATCAGTAGAGTAGAAGCAGGGGAACAATGGAAAGGGAGGAGGTGAGGGAAAGAGGAAGACTGCGGAATGAAGTTGGCCAAATTATGCTGTGTGCCTGTATGAGTGTATGACAATCCATTCCAATTTTCTATATAACTACAATGATTCAATTAAAAATAAATAAAAGGAAAAACCAAAAAGAAGAAGAAGAAAGAGTGTTTTATATAGTACTTCAAAAAATTCTGGAAAAGTAGATTCGTTTCTTCTAATTCACTACTGGCCAAAAGATACATTTTGCTTAATATATAACATTTTAGAAAATAAGAAAAATAGTTAATTTCTGAATGTAAACATCTATGGAAGAGAAAACAGGGTTTTTTAGACCTTAGAATGACCATCTCAAGAGTCCTTTCATCTCTGCTGGTAGATACCTTATTCAAGTTTTATCTTTTAAATTTTTAATATTTAATTTAATATTTTAGTTATATATGACAGTAGAATGTATTTTGAATATATTATACATACATAGAGTATAACTTCCCATTCTTGTGGTTGTACATGATGTGGCGTTTCACTGTCATGTATTCATATATGAACATAGGAGAGTTATATTCAATATATTTTACCATCTTTCCTATTCCCATTCTCCCTCTGATCCCTCATTTCCCTTTGTCTAATCCAAAGAACTTCTATTCCCATCCCCCCTTGTTGTGTATTAGTATCAGAGAGAATATTTGGCCTATAGTTTTTTGTGGATTGGCTTATTTCACTTAGCGTGATATTCTCCAGTTCCATCCATTTACCAGCAAATGCCATAATATCGTTCTTTATGAATAATATTCCATTGTGTATATGTACCACATTTTCCTTATTCACTCACCTGTTGAAGGGCACCTAGGTTGGTTCCATAGCTTAGCTATTGTGAATTGAGCTACTATAAACATTATTGTGGCTGTGTCACCATAGCATGCTGATTTTAAGTCCTTTGGGTATATACAAAGGAGTGGCAACTGGGTCAAATGGTGGTTCTATTCTCAGTTTTCTGGAGAATCTCCATAGCGCTTTCCAGAGTGGTTGCACCAATTTGCAGTTCCACCAGCAATGTATGAGTGAACCTTTCTCCCCACATGTTTGCCAATATTTATTGTTACTTGTTTCCACAATAGCTAAATAAAATGCATTCTACTGTCATGTATAACTAATTAGAACAAATTTAATAAAAAAGAAGATTCCCAAACCCCCCCCCCAAAATTAAAACAAAAATAAAAAAGTTCTGATTTGAAATAACATAGCAATCAGGGATCAAGTTAACCATCCTTCCAGAAGCAAGAAACAAAACCCAAAATACACTCATAAGTCACTTAAAGAGTGGGAGACGTTCTGAGAAGCGCCTTGTTGGGTGACTGTCACTGTGAGGACATCATAGAGTACACACTGCTAAGGCAGTTAAAGCAGTTCAAGTTGTATATTATGAAGGCTTCACAGCCTCAACACTAGGTTTCAAATCAATTCATCTACTAACAGACTGCCTCCCAAGTTTTCATTCATTCAAGAGTGGTCAAACCATAATCTGAATTCTCAGAAAACTCTGTGGTTTGAAAGGCAAGGAAGTGGTGAATTCCTCAGCTGGGTCAGGTTGAATTCAGCTGTAGTAGCACTTCATTTTTTTTTCATTTTATGTTACAAGTACCAGGAAGCCCTCTGAGCTTGCCCTTGGCTCATTTTCCAAGTCCACAGATAGCACTGCACCTCCAAAAGCAAACAGAACTCTATGTCACTCTTTAATCTTTGCTTGCTTTGGGTTCCTGTCTTAGATCTTTCTTGCACCCAGATAAATCCTCTGTACTCAAAAGGAGCACATTTAAAACTGTCCTTTGTCCCAGCATCTCTTCTTGGAACCCTCCAAGAAGCTCTTAGGATTAACAATGACTTCAGGTCAGGTAGCAAATGTTGCAGAGACATTTGTCCTTTGTCAATTATGAATTGCTGTAATAAATCATCAGGCAACTTCCCAACCATCAAGAGGGGCAGGGGAGCCTGTTTTTTACAATTGTTAACAAAAATGTTCTTATGAAAATCCCAGGTCATATTCTTTCCAGAGGAAACTTATTCTCTTTGATTTAAGATAGAAAATTTTGGTCAGTCCTTCTCTATTTTAAGTTTTTTATTCCTTTCTCAATTTAAAATAACTGAGCAAAAAAAAATCTAATTAAATGAGAGCCACTCAAATAAATCATTTTGATAGGCAAGCCACTTCTGAAAGAAACATTTTTCTACTGAGAAACTCTAATTTTAATTAAAAGTTAATTTCTTTCTGACTTTGATTTTGTGTGTAGGTATAAATACAGATAACATATCACCCTGTTGAAATCTGTCTTTAATGACTTCAAAATAACTATATAGTAAGGGATTTTTAATTCATACACCTGATTTTAGGATCCTGTTTCTCCACCAAAGCATGAATGTGTTATCATTATGCTCTCCCAAAATGTAGCTGGGAAAAAAATCTTAGACATTATAATATTCTATTATAAAATGTTGTTCTTTTTTTATGATGCATAAGTTCATGTGTTAGATAAATAGGACCACCCTTGGATTGCCTTTTTCAAAAGTTTTCTGTCCATTTTCTATCCCTGAGCATCGGAAGTGTTGTTATTGCTTTATCTGCTGAATTACATACAAGTAAGATTCAGGAACTCAATTGTGCATCCTCAGAAAATACAAATGATGACTTATCTTTCCCCATCTTCCATAAAAAAAGTGACTTACATAGCATGTGCACTAACATTTCAAAGCAAGGGGTTCTGATGTTTCATTTAATTGAGTTATAAACAAGAACACTATCGAATCCTGCCACTGGCCTAGTGATGCCTGTGGATGTGTGAATTTTCTCTGTGTGTTTGCTCTGTGTCCTTCAGGACACCCATAGTGGAGATGAATCACTAAGGTGTGTATTGGTGTGACAGTCCTAGAAAGTATCAAGAAACAGCATTTCATTTACTTCCTGGTGTACTGCTAATTGTTCCCCAACCCTTCATTACTGCCTACTGCAAAGGCTAAGTAGAAAACAGTCACGCGGAAAGCGACTTCACTGAAAACAGGCAAAGCAAAATCCTAGGCCTTGTGAACTTCAGTTGCTCTGTTCCTGTGTTGTCACACTGATTCTAAGTTTATCTTCTATTTCAGGTCACTTGGAAACCTCCGCTCATCCAGAACGGAGACATACTTAGCTACGAGATCCGCATGCCCAACCCACACATCACAGTAACCAATGTGACCGCTTCAGTGTTAAGTCAATTAATTACTCATCTGATTCCCTTCACTAATTATTCTGTCACCATTGTTGCTTGCTCAGGGGGTAACGGGTACCTAGGAGGGTGCACAGAGAGTTTACCTACCTACGTTACCACACACCCCACCCTACCTCAGGAAGTGGGTCCCTTGTCTGTGATTCCACTAAGTGAATCTTATGTTGGAATTTCTTGGCAGCCACCTACCAAGCCAAATGGACCTGACTTGAGGTAAGAGATTGTGGATTTTTGCATGGTGTTACCTTTCCAAAAAATAGGGAGAAAAGCTTTAACTTTTTTGGTTTATTTTTTTTTGGCGGGGGTGGGGAGGGTACGGGGGATTTAACCCAGGGACACTTAACCACTGAGTCACATCCCCAACCCTTTTTATTTTTTGAGACAGGGTCTTGCTAAGTTGCTAAGGCTGGTCTAGAACTTGTGGTTCTCCTGCCTTAGCTTCCCAAGTCGCTGGTATTACAGGCATGCACCACTGCACCCAGCTAAGAAGTTTTTACTTAACAGCTGAACATAGAGCTAATTCCTATTTTATAAGGATTCTCTTCATAATCCTCCTCTTGATTTTCAAGTGTATTTTTATTCTAAGTTGGGCAACCCTGATACATATTTTATGTAACACAGTTGCAGAAACATGTCTCAGAATTCTAAAGCTAAGGCTATAATTCTTTGGCACTTTATTATTATCAGAAAACTTGTAAAATGTGTGGTCAGGGATATAGATAAGATGAAAGGAAAGAGTTGTGATTCTAAAATGGCTTTGTAGTAACCTGAACTTGATTCTTGGCCAAGAATACAGTTAATAATAGTAGCATTGTTTATAAAGTATTGATGGTTGAAGTTTTAGGAAATCATTAACTTGGTAAGCTTTGTGTATTTCTACTTTCTGTGAAACCAACAAAAATCTAAAAGATTATCATTCTTGCTGATAATCATACAATGTGAATGTAGCTGATTGTTTCAAATTAAATGAATATGTGATAGAGCCAGAAAAAAATGTCTGTTTAATGGTAAACTTAAGATGTTATTCTTTATGTTTGCATGCATGCATCACACACACATACCATGAAACAACCTGAATTTTTGGTAATAACATTAGTTGAGATAATCCTGATGTTCCTGCTTGTCTTTTGCTTTAGATATGAGCTTCTGAGACGTAAAATTCAGCAACCACTTGCATCAAATCCCCCAGAAGATTTAAATCTGTGGCACAATATTTATTCAGGAACTCAGTGGTTTTATGAAGATAAGGGTCTTAGCAGGTGAGATTACAAAAACTATAAAAACAAATGCTGGCATTTAGTTTTGGGCATGTTGAATAGTTCAAAGTATCTTAGTGTCTTCATTGTGTGAGCACATTATCAGTTGTGCAATGGAATATGTTTGGTTATTATCTGTGGCATTAATCATCGAACCGCAGCAGTCAGCAGGTTTAATGTTTGCCATCTTAGCGGCATGCTTAAAATAAGCCTTTGAAGTCAAATTTGTAGACGTTTGAGCCTTAACCTATTGCCTTTGTCACAACTCTATTGAGATGTGAAACTTAACAGAGAAATTTGGAAATATGGAATATATATATAAAACTCTAAATTAGTGGACAATTGTTAGATGCTTGCTGTTTCTGAGAAGTAATTGGTTATAATCGATTGGTCATTGATTCAGTTCACAAGAATTTATTTAGTGAATAAGATTGAGACCTGAAAGAATTTAATCCAGAGTTCAAAGAAGTTAAGAAATGGACAAACAGGTGATATCAGAGAAGAGTTCTACCTGGTAGAGCTGGGAAATCTGAAGTTTCTGTTTCATTCTGTGCTGGAGAACTAGCTTAGTGACCTCAAGCAAATCACTTAACTCCTCTGAGTTTTACTTTTGTTACCCTTAAAATGAGGTGTTGGTGGATTAAATGACTTCTAAATTGTTGGGTCTAAGCACTATAATCAGATCACAACATGCATGAACATTACTTTGTGAAAACCTGTCAGTCATACTTCTCAGTAATTTTGGTCAGGTTAGTGATTTATCTGGACCCACACTGAGTAGCTATGTTCTGAACTGGGTCCAGCCTCTCCTCCCACTCCTTCCTTACCAAGGCCTTTGTGTCCCAGCCACATCTGTGTTATATCCAGGGACTCCAGTGGGTACCACTAACTCACTCAGCTTCTCCCCAGTGCGAAATGTTCCTATTGCCCAGTGAAATCATCCTTCAAGTCTTGGCCTAAAAGTTTCTTGCTCCAGAAAGTTTCCCTGCCCATTACTTGCTGGTTGGAGTTGGCTTCACTTTTGGGCATTTCCGTAGCATGTCCCCTAACATACCACTGTCATTGTTATAATATGCCAGCGTGGCTGCTTGTCTGGATACCATGTTACACCGTGACATCAGCCAAAAGATAGTCTTCTCTATCCTCAACCCCTCCCACAGTGCCTGGCACCTAGTAGACATCTAAACATGTGTTAAATGAAAGGTTATGTTAACTTGATCAAGGGATGATGTGTTTTGATTCCTTACTGCCTTAGGAATATGAACAGTAGTGTTTGTTATTCTCTTTGGGGGAATGGGCAAAACTCAGGAAACTTTCGCTATCCATCTTAAGGAATTGTGGGAAAACATAATAGATGCTCTAAGATTCTTTGGAGAGAGGCAGCATGTATCTAACCAAGCAACAGAATGAACCATATGAAGTTACCACCTTTGTAAATAAGAAATGGTCAATTACTGGATCCTTTTTATTCAACCTAAATTTTCATGGACATTATAATATTCTCCACTATTTTTGATCTGTTATTGACTTAATCTATGGAATTATTGCTTCAGTTGAAGGAATTCATTTATTCAGTGATTTATTGTTGCTTGCTATATACTGAGCCACAGTGATAAGTAACAAAAGATGAAACCAGCATAGCCATTGTCTTCCCAGATCTCAGACTATGACTGGAGAGAGCCCTCCTTCCACCCCCAGGGACTGTAATTTACATGTTAATTGCCATGGCATAGTTAACTACTGAGTCACCAATTCCACCTAGAAAAATCATTTAGAAAAAGTAGCTTCCTAAGATCTAAGAACTCTGAAGTCCCTTAAAGGTAACAGTTTCCAAAATAAAGGGAACCTAACATTACTGAATCTGAGTTTAAACCTTGAGATATTCAGCAGAAACACAGAATAAATCCCACAAAGTTAATTTTGCTTCTTCATAGAAGAAACTATAGTTTCTTAGAGAATTAGAACCTAGACCAGAATCCTAGTTGTGAAATTTTAGTGATTCCTCTAAGGACTCTTAATGAGAAGTATAAATCTAAAATTTATGAGAAAAAAGTTCACACAAATAAATTGAAGTGTAAGTTGAAATAAGCATGCTCATGACAAATACTTCTAAAATGGAAGTGTATATAACACAAAGGTGCTTAGGGGATATTTTGAGTAGCCTCATAATACTATCAAGTGTTGTTTTGTTTTGTTTTCTTGTTAAGACTAACAAAGTTTTATTTTTTATTTTTATTCAAAAAATTGCTGCATCCCTTGTAAACAGCTTATAGTAAAACAACTATGCATTTTCTCCTATTCAAAATAAGTGGCATGAGACTGGGCTCATAACTTACGTGCTGAAAAGTCACCATTTGTTACTCTGTAATACTTGAAGGAAATGAGAGTTGTTTGAAATTGTTCTCTAATAGAGAGTTAAGAAATGTTGCTTTTGTGGTATTCTGAAAGGAGGAAAAGTACCTATGTGAAAATATTTGTTTTGATCTGGGCATGGTGGCACACGCCTGTAATTCCAGTGGCTCACACCTGTAATTCCAGTGGCTCAGGAGGCTGAGACAGGAGGATCATAAGTTCAAAGCCAACCTCAATAAAAGTGAGGCAGTAAGCAACTCAGTGAGACCCTGTCTCTAAAAAAAAATACAAAATAGGACTGGAGATGTGACTCAGTGGTCGAGTGTCCCTGATTTCAATCCAATCCCCCGTACCAAAAAAAAAAAAAAAAAAAAAAAAAATATATATATATATATATATTTGGCATGAGTCTTCATATTGTGAGAACTCCTCACTTTTTCTTTCCTTCTTTTTTTTTCTTTTCTTTCTTTTTTTTTTTCCCTAGCCTTCCCAAAATGCTCAGGGTTTCTTTAAACTGGACAAGTGGGATGTTTCACAAATCTGAGAGAAAACTGGAAGTGAGTTCGCTGTTTTACTGTTTAAAGGAATCCATCTTATTTGGTCAGATGCTACAATTGCCACCCTTACAACAGCAAGGATCACCAGACCTACTGGTCAGCTGACTGCAGTCTCCAAGGGCAGAGGGGGCAGAGCTGAGCAGTCCTTTGGTGTTGCTACACACTTGTGTTACAGCTCCTTTATGGTTCTTCCCTTTGACCTGCACAGTTGTCTCTTGGTATTCCCAGGGGATTATTTCCTGGACCTCTCCATGAAACACAAATCCACAAATGCTGAAGTCCCTTGTATGAAATCATATCGAATTTGCATGTAACCTACCTACATCCTTCCATATATTTTAAATCCTCTCTAGGTGATTTATAATACCTAGTACAATGTAAATATTATGTAAATAGTTGTTATGCCATGTTGTTTAGGGGACAACACCAAGAAAAATAGTCCGTAAATGTTCAGTAATGGATGCAATTATTTTTTTTCAAATATTTTCCTGCCAAGAATTGGAGGTATAGCTCAGTGGTACAGCACTTGCCTAATAGGCATGAGGGAGGTTCTGGGTTCAATGCTTATACTGGAAAAAAAATTTTTTTCAAGTATTTTCCATCCATGGCTGGTTAAATCTGAGGGTGTGGAACTCTGAGATATAGAGTGGCAACTGTATTAATCTTGCTAGTTTATCCACTTGACTGTGTATGCTTTTATGTTTTTGACTTCTACAATTTTTAGGAGGAATAGACAATTTCCTCTTCTCCCCAGATTCCACCATTCCCCACTTACTTCATAACAGACAGCTACATAAATAAAGGGAACATTGAAGTCTTTCTTCCCATCTCGACTGTTTATTATCAGAGCTACTAATAGAATTAAGTTCTAAATGGCAGTTTTTCTGAAAAATTAACTTAAGATTTACTGAGCATTCCTTTATTAATATATTTGTGAAAGTAAGTATAAGTTGAAGTCAATTTTCCTGTTCAAGTGGTCTATTTAGTTAATTATGTGTTTATACTACATAGAAAAACACACCAACTTAATGTAGGATATCCTGAAATTCCAGTCATTCTAATAGTTTTTTCCCCCTTTTATATCTACCTATAAAAAACAGAATATTGAACCAATTATCCAGATAATTATTTCAAACAAAAATACTTATTGTTCTTAAGGGGCAATTCTTGTCTGAATTGCGCAGGCAGCGGCCTCATTGTTGAATGGTGCTCTGCTGTGTAGATAGGGACAGACTCAGTGAGACGGCAGGTTTATACTCCTTGTCAGTTTCAAACTTTTCTTCCTAAATAATTCTGTGCCAAGTGGCCAAGTTATGGTTGTTGGGGGAACCATAACTTTGGATTTGCTGACACTTTCATCACTAGGAAAATCTGGCGTACGTGCTGTTATTATGTGATGCTGCGGATGCAAGTCAGGCTGGGTTTAACAAGAGGGCAGCGACCTCCTTCATTTTAAGCGTCAATCTCCCCTTGCAGTCTTCAGCACCTAATGCTGCCTTGGTTCCTCAGTGAGCAGAAAAAACTGCAGAAAACACAGTGCACCATATCCTCCTTTTTTGCTCTGGATTTAAAGAAGGAAGAACAGAACATGAGAAATAATAGATTTTTTTTTCTATTTCAGGGAACATATGACTTGCTGATAACCATAACCTAGCTGTCATTAAGTTTGTGAAAGGAGGTGTGCTCCAACCTGTGTTCATTCCAGTTATTTATAAATTCCTCCGAGTATTTCTTTTGTAGTAACAGTTTTAATAGAGACTTCCATGTGATCCCTCAAGAACCTGCTGATTGTCTTATCTTTACATGAAAGCATTCAAAATTAGCACATTTTCATCTTATTTGCAGAGAAAGATTAGGCTTGTTTTTTAGATTCAAATGCTTGAGTTAAATATATGACTTACCATATATTTAAGCAAGTTTAAGCCACATTAATGTAGATTCTAACATACTATTTTAGCTTACTAAAATGAAAAATTTTCAAATCCTTAAAGAGGATAGAGTTTCTGTGGGAGAAAATATTCAGAAGAATATAGCTTTTGTTCTGCCCCTGTATAATGGGATAAGTATACACAAATGACATTTTTCTACTTTGCTTAAATGAAGAGACTGGGACAGTTCCATGACATGCATTCCTATAATATAAATACATTCCATTTGGCACTATTAAGAAGTTAGCCTTGCACTTAGGGAAAGTAAATGGAGGAAAAGTCTTCTCCCATGACTACCAAGATGAAGTTGACCCTTTTAGTTTCTTCCTCCACATCAAACCATAAAGAACAGTTGTGTTTAGGAACAACATCCAACTTCTGTCAACTCTGGTGTGCCATCTCATAGCAGTGCACTTAAGTCAAAATGAACCAGGATGTATCTATTTCACATTCACATTAAATTGGTAGAATTGCAGTCCTTTCTCCACTGGGATGTTTTTCACTGCTCTCAATTTTCCTCATACTGTCCTTTCCTAAAAGTGTCTTCATATGAAATGCTACCTCATGAAAAATGAGCCTTTAAATCTGAAAGGATGCATTTTGTCATAGGATTTTTCCTGCCTTGAGTCTTTGTGTTTCTTTTCTATGTTGATGACATGGTAGAACAAAGGCAGAAATTGCAACAAAATTATTTTAGCTCTGACAATCTGGTAGCATAGGTATAGATAGCTACAGAAACAATAGTGGCAACTTTCACTCACCATCTAAAAAGTATTTTATCAAAATTTTCTAATGTGATAAACATTGCTCTTCCATCCCAAAGCAGAAAAATTTGCAGTAACATTTTTAAAATCAACAAATAAGAGGTTTAAAAACCACATAGTTGACATCAATGGAAGTTTTTAACTGCCGATTTAAGCAATGGAAAGAATGTTGGGTTATCGTTGGTTTGCTTACTTATTAGTTCCCACAAAGAATGCGAGGGTAAAGAACACTGTAATACAAGGTTTCTCAAGTCCTTGTCTTGAGAAGATTGAACTCAGGCATACTTTGAGTTGTAGCAGATATGAAGAAGTTAGTGGAAGAGGCAACTGAATAGCCTGCATTTTCAGAAGCATGATTTATATTGGTGACAACATTGACACATGAATTCTGTTAGTACATCAATAAAGTTGACACATTTTTAATTCTGATGAAAATAACCAGAGGCATTCCGCAGCAGCACTGTTCCAAACACATCGGACCCTTCCTTTCTAGATATAAACCTTAATTATTTTACCCTGGAATAACACCTTTAACTGGACTAATGTCTTCTTTGTCATCAAAACCTAGCCCAAATGTCACATCCTCTGTTAAGACTTCCCTGAATAGGTAAGGTTAAACTCGGTGATCCATCTGATGTGTGTTCCATGAAAAAAGATGTAAGTCAATAAGTATTTTAGATGTTCTCATTTATAAACATGTTTCTGTGAAAATATATTTGTATTGTCACTTCAGGTGGACAACAGGTATCATCTGGCACATTATTAGTATTCAGTAAATATTGTTTGAACAAATGAATGAATGAAGGGATGGTTTTTCAAACATGGAAAAGCAATATAATCTGTTTTCAATATTATTTTCAAAGAAGAACTTTGTATGTTTTACTAGAGATTACTTCTCTATTAGAGAGGTAAATTTTATGTCACTAACTTACCAAATTATATATGACCTGAAATTTATGAGTAACTGTGAAAATATGAGTAACTATTTAATTTAGCAACTATGAAATGTTTATCCATCCATTTATAAAATTATCTGTTCAGTAAATAAACAGATTAAAAACTGCATCATCTCAGCAAAATTTAGTGTACTCATTCGAGTAATTACAACCAAACCATGAATGAGTGTTGTCCCATAAATCAGATTTTAATAAATATTATCTTTTACTAGGAAAATACCATAGTAATATCTACAGCACAAAAATGTTTAGCATTCACTGTGGTAGAGGGAGTTCTGGAGGATGGTCTGAATTATCATACTCATATATTCCTAAATTGGCCTACAAATAATTGATTTGACTGACTTTATTATAGAGTCAATAAGTATATGAAGATTTCAAAAAGCACAGATCCCACAGGGTTAGAAATTCTTCAATACATACCTAGTGAACACATTAGTATTTAGGGAAAACATTAACTGAAATGTATAAGTTTTGACATGAATATATGATGGCAATGATCTAGTATCATTCTTTCAAAAATTATTTTATTAGTAATTAAATGGCGTATCCCATTTGATAGCAAAAATCAACACCTCAGTCCACTTAAAAAGCATATATATATATATATATATATGGTGCATGGAAAAACCACTTCAAGTCAACTAACACATTCTTTCTTGAAATGAAGTGGTGAAATATGAATCAATATATATATATGTAGACAGGTCACAGGTATATATCATTACCAAGTAAAAATTAGGTTTCAGATGTAATGAAAACAATGTACTATATTTCATTTAAGAGTGTATGAGATCATATTTCCTTAAAACTTTAACTTCACAAGTGAAATTTGAATAGACAAATGCATGGCATCATGTGCAATGTCTGCTGATTTCTAAATGAAATAAAATAACGGAGAGTGGAAAGGCTCTAATACTAGAAATGAGGAAGTCATAAAAAGTGTTAATTGTGTAATAGCAAAGACAGAAGAAAAATGCAAATATTGTAAGTGTATTTAGGCATCCGGCCTCTAGCTAAATTTCTTTTAAGCCATTTTATGGAATAAAATATAAAAGTATTTTGCCCAGGGAGAGAGCTAATGAAGCCAAGGTCACCAGTTCAATTCCCATGTGTGCCGCATTAGTTTCAGTTCCTCCCATTGTCACAGACCTGCCACCCTCTTAAACCTTCATCTTCATACTGGTGGTTGCAAAGGAAATTTGGCTGGACTGTTTGGATACACAAGCAAAAACTCAATCCCCTCTGCTAGAAAGATAACTCAAAGGTCAAGTCCCAGTAATATGACATGTAGGTATGGACAGACCTGATTTTTACTTTGTCATCACCATTATCATCATCATCATCATCACCATCATCATCATCATCCTGGCAGTATAGCATCCTGGTTAGAAAAATTGGTGGCTTTACTCTATCATTGATTTAAGATATGCCTTGGAAAGTCCTCCTTGAACCACATCACCGTGTCCAGTTTTCTCCTTCTGCAAAGTAATATTCAGTTTTCACTGTAGTGACCCAAGCTCATATTACTGCCGAACACAGCTCACGGTAGCAAAACTCTCAGCAGGAGAGTGTTGTATACTTCGGTCACAGTTAGGATTTCATTTAGGGGTTTATCTGTCTGCCAATGAGATTATGGGGAAAAAAAATGGAAGTATAGGAAGAAAATGGTGATGAGGAGGCTGATATTTGAAAATGGATGTGTTTCCCAAAAGAAGAGCATGAAACTCTCTGGATCAAATTCAGATAGAAAGCTGGCAGGTCGCCAGATTCATAATTGCATGTTGAATTGAGCTGTAATGCTTTCCACTTCTGAAAACAATAAGAATGTGAAAACAATAAATCACATTTTTTTAAGAGTGGCCTTTGCTTAGCATTCCTAACAAAATATTTCCCCATCACCTGGGTAAGATTGGAGAATTACAAAAATAATGATATGTTTTATGTAAGGAGGAAAAAGTAAATAATGTATTTTCTAGGTGAAAAAGGAAACCTGAACATTTTATGGACAGCAAAAAGGAAACCCTATATTTTATGAAGGAAAGGGAAATTATGTGTTTTGTTTTCGGTAAAATAAAAACTTCTGTATTTTTTTTTTTTTCCTTAACAAAACAACCTTTAGGTTTACAACCTATGGGTATAAGCTCTGTGTGCACAACAGTGTGGGTTTTACTCCAAGCCAAGAAGTGACTGTGACAACATTAGGTGGCCTTCCAGAGAGAGGAGCGAACCTCACCATAAATGTTCTCAACCACACGGCCATTGATGTGAGATGGGCTAAACCAAGTAAGTAAGCTCCTCATTCTCTATTTCCCCTTCATGTATTAGTACCCAAAGGAATTAAGAATGGACACATTAAAAAATAAAAACTAAAAAGACCAGGTCCCTGTGCTGTTCTTCTTAAGAGGTACCTCCCTACTTCTTCACTCTTCTTGGACCTGCTTACCCTTCTATATTCCCTTTGGCTGGGGAATATAGTTTTTGTCACCATAGAAACATGACAGATAGTGGTAGTGTGATATAAATGTCTTTGCAATAACTTGGTCCAATGTTGCGCTATGTACTTTTATACCGAGAGTTAGTCCCCACATCTTGAAATGTGTTACTCATTAGCATGAACCATTTGATTGGATAGCAAACATGTGCCATATTTCTCTGAGTGCATCATCTTCAGTGCTGATTGTGGACAGAATCTCTGCTTAATTCAAGAAACAAAGCCTGGACATCTTCCCTGGTCTTATTTCAATAATGTAGGGTCTGACATTTGCCTTGATCAAGACACTTCTTTACAGGTGTTTGGAAGAGCTCAAAGAGAGAGCTAATCTGTTTGTTCCTGTAACTCTGGAAATAACAATAACTAAAATTTCTAAGCTCCTTGGTCAGTGGAGTAGCGTCTAACATCTGATCTATTAATGTATGGTGATCTATTATGATAATCAGGAAAAATAGTTTCTAATAATCCTGAATCTTCTATGGAAATATATATTGTACTCATTCTTATGGATGTAATATAAGATTTGTCAAATAGTGGGATCAAACCTTGTGAGAATATTACCAAATGTTGAGAAATATTTTATTTATAAAGCTCAATTAAAATATTTGTTTATGAAAGAAAACTATGCCCACTAGGGTAACATCTATTATTATATAAAAAGATATAAAGTTGCCACTGATTGGATAATATTAACCATGTAATTTTGATCTATCCTTGAATTTTGTTACAACCTAAAAAGAGAAATGCTTCATTTAGAATATTGAGTTAACTGGTTTCAGTGTTCAGGTTTATGTGATATTAATTGTGAGTTAAAACCAGTATTTGGTATTATTAATTGCAAAGTGAAATGAGCACTTATATTAGTCAGCTTTCTGTTGCTGTGATAAAATACCTGAGATAAATCAATCTATAAGTAAAGATTTATTTTGACTTATGGTTTCAGAGGTTTCAGTACGTAGTCAGTTGGCCCTGTTGCTTTTGGTCCTGTGGTGAGGAGCACATGGCAAAGGAAGTTGTGTTCCTCATGGCAGCCAGAAGGCAAAGCAAGAGACAGGAAAGGACCAGGGTCCTGATATTCCCCTCAAGAATATGGCCCAGTTGACTTAACTTCCTTTCACTAGGTCCCACCTCCTGTAGGTTCCACTAGTGGATGGTCATCAAGCCTTCAACACACGGACTTTGAGCAGACAGTCCAGATCCAAGCTATAATAGTACTGGTTATCCTGATCTATGTTGCCACCAAATGATCCACTTTTACAAAAACAAAACACACACCCTAACTCTATGGTTTTTATAAGGTTAAGGGTTTAAAATGATATGATGGCATCTTTTATACCATTTTAATAGAAGAATCTGTTAATTAATCTTACAATTACTCTCTGAAATGCCCCTGGGACAAATACAAAGTTTTTACTGGAGGTGCATTTTTATGTTTATTTTTGCTCATCTCCCTCTTCCTCTCTGCTCTCCCTCACCAACTGATTCATCTGAAAAGCCTGCTCATAAAGGTAGGCTCTCCCCCTTCACCTGACATTTGAATACCTCGGTGAAGATCCGGCTGCTGAATTTTCACCAATATAGGTCCTTTAGGTTATAATTGCATGCCTGAAGTAAGTGTGCTTATAAAAACTGACAAACCTAATAGATCTGAAGCAGCTCGCTGAAGTTTCATTACCTTAGTAATCTGAACCTCTGACCTTCGGGATGTAGGTAATGCAATCTGCTGTTATTTCCATTCATACCTTAGAAATTTTTTAGATAACTATTTGTGAGCACAAAGGTTAACTCTCAGAAGAGGGTCAGCTCTGTGAAAGCGTGTTGCATTATCTTCGTCTTCCTTTGTGCAACCTGCTATCTTAAGTAAATTAACTAGTCACTCCTCTATGAAAGGGTCATCGAGTTTTTGCAACTTTAATTTTAAATTGTTTCTTGATTGGTAGAAAGATAATGGCACGTAGCCTACAATGCTGAACAGGGCAAAACTACAGATTGAACATACCTTGCAGTAGAAAATCATAGGAATAAATTTATATTTACTTAAAAAAATTGTCTTTCAAAAAATCATAAAATGTACTTTTAAAAACATATATTTCCTTTACTCTGACCCCCCACATGTACATCTCATTTTGGTAACAAAATGTTTCTGGTAAATTTTTACCAATGACAGAGTGATAGGGATAAGTTCTAGAAGGTTTTAGAAGAGCCAGTTTTAAATAACAGCATCACATATGTGATGTGAGGTAAAAGCAACCTTTTATTCAATTCATTTTTTATGGGCAGCACAACACTGACCATATTTCTTTCCTCCATTTTCCATGTATATTTTGCTTACAGTATTTGAAAAAGTAGTATTTTACCACCATTTAAGAATCAGTCGACTTCACATAAAGATAATGATTTGGGGATACACTTGAAAAATCAAATGATTGGATGAAACAATCCCCACATTTCTTAAAGGAAACCAGCTAGAACTGGACAGAGGCTGCCCCTTTTGTCAGGTGACACCCTCACCATTTGGCTCAGGCCCCATCTTCCTGGCCCCAATATAGATGTGAGTCTTTTATTCCTTCTTCATAGAATGAAACAAAATGTTTTGGCCTAAATAAAATATACTTAATATATATTTGTGGTAGAAAAAACTATCACATTTTTCAAGAAGAAATACACATTTGCTTTCACTTAAATTGCTCATTCAAATTTCAGAAAAGCCTTTTGAGATAGAAGCTGACACTTAGTAACTTAACCAGAATAATCGTTAGTAAGTAGCAGTTCCCAAACTCAAACTTAAGGTGCAGGTATCAAATCCCCTGACATTTCTCATGCATTTAGCCTTAACAGTTATTAGCACGATATCAAGAATGATTTAGTGAGATCCTTCCCATTTAGACTGCTCACTCTAAAACAAAAGACAAATAAGAAAATGCCCACAGAAGGGACTGCGGTAGAGAGCAGTTTTTCTCTGAGGTCAATTCATTAACAAGATGGGAAGAGTCCAAAAACACTGGAGATAGCGAAAGACGAAAGTACTTGTTTTATTCAACTTTGTGTCACTATGACGAAAAACCTAAGATGAACAACTTAGAGAAGGAAAATTTTGCTTGCAGCTCATGGTTTCGGAGGTGTGAAGTCGTAGGTGACTGACTTCATAGCTTTGGGCCTGAAGTCAGGCAGGACATCATGGTGGAAGGGTGTGACAGAGGAAAGCAGCTCAGGACATGACAGCCAGGAAGCAGAGAGAGAGCTCGGTTCACCAGGGGCAAAATATCAACCCCAAAGGCAGGCCCCCAGTGACCTACTTGCTACAGTCAGATGGTACCTGCCTATAGTTACCACCCAGTTACCCTGCATCAGGGGATTCATTCACTGATTAGGTAACAACTCTCATAATTCAATCATTTCATCTCTAAAACTTCTTGCATTATTTCACACTTGAGCTTTGGAAGGACATCTTCATCTAAACCATAAGAGTATTCAAAGAAAGGAAACGAAAAAATAGCCAAGTCACCAACAACTCATCCTAAATTTTGGATGATCATATCTTGTCTCATATATTCCTTGTCTTGCTCTTTTTCTCTTTTTCTTCTTTCCTTTCTTACTGTTCTGCCTTTCTCCCTCTCTTCCTTCTTCCTTTCCTTCCACATTTATTTATCCCTGTTTTTTTCTTGAGTACTGGGAAAGCAAAGATTAATGATTTTGATTCCTCATAATATCTCAGTGAATGCTCTGGAAATTTTATAAAGTATGAAGGTGTCACCAGTAATCGAGAATTTAAAACCACAGAAAAGCATCTTCCTTAATCAGATACCATTAGATTTTATAATTGGAAGAATTTCTGACTTGGTCTAAATTTGTCTCATGACAATGCATGCCAGTAATCCCAAATCTCACCTCTTCTAAAGAGCAATTACCTTTGTTGGCTCACCCCGTTCCCCAGCATCCTTTTCCATGACTCCAGTTGGCAAAGCAAATAGACCATATACCTTTGTACACTTTTGCCTTCTTTCCCCTGTGCACCTGTTGGACTCCAGCCTTCTTTCCTTATCCTCTACTGATGTGGTCCTCTTATAATAATCATCTAATGGCCCAATCAGTGCTCTTTTCTCAATGCCATCCCACTGTGCTTCTTTGTGGAACCAACGCTGTGAATGATTCCTTACCACTGGAATGTTCCCCTGAGGATCATCACCCTTCCATCTCACCAACTGCTTTTTCCCACCTCATCCTCTAAATAAATGTTTTCTCAAAGCCCTTTCCTGAGTCTTCTTTTCACACTCCAATTCACCTCTTGGTGATTCCACCTTTTCTCACAGTTTCAAATTTCTTCTAGAAAAATGATCAAAAATCCACAGGGATAACTTTGGAATGAGAGAAACTTCAAATTTGGATCCCAGTTCCAATATTTTCTATCATTATAATCTAGAACAACTTAAGCTCACTGACTCCCAGTTTCCTTATCTGAAATATGAGGATAATAATATCTGGCCTAAAATATCACAATAGGAGTGAATAAAATAATATGTGTTCAGCATCTAGTAATCATTCACTATTGGAGTAAGGTGGTTTTCCTACTTCTAAAATGTGCATCATACTTTCAGCATTTTTGCTGAAAAAAATTTGGGAAGACAAATCTTGATATATAATTTTGCATGGCATTGAGAGAAAAACATTTCTACAGTGAGTTGGAGATGTGTTTAAAAAACATGAGACTTTGTAATTACCTTAATCGTCTGAGTGATAGAAGGTAGTGAATCTAGTCACCATGTTGGAAGGACTTGCTACTGCATGGTATCCATTCTAATCCTTTTCATTTTACTGGTGCCCTTGTCCCCTATCTAGAGGCTGCATTTACTAACCTCCCTTGCAATTACCTGTAGCCATGTGAAATGGCAGTGGAATGGGTTTGTGCCAATGCAACTGAAAAGGAAGTGTGTGTCTTTTCAGGTCTTAGCTGCAAAACACTAGGCATGTGCTTGTATATTCATTCTTCTCCTTTCCCCTTGACTGGAATATGGACATGGCCATGTTCTTAATTTCACTGAGGCGGGGGTAGACAGCACTCCAATAGATCCAAAGCTACATAAGAGAAAGAACTGGAGTCCTGGGCACAATCTATTTTACTCATGCTGAGACTATGCTATGATGTATAAATGAATATTGATTTTATTTAAGTCACTGTATTTTGGGGATTCATAATTACAACAGCTTAGCTATCTAACACAGTCTG
This sequence comes from Sciurus carolinensis, assembly GCF_902686445.1. Lineage (NCBI taxonomy): Eukaryota > Metazoa > Chordata > Mammalia > Rodentia > Sciuridae > Sciurus > Sciurus carolinensis. Next base: position 73,398,122 of record NC_062224.1, read on the forward strand.
TGTTTGTCCACATCAGTTCACATAAAGAGCAGAAATTAGCTTTTTTTTATAGCCAAATATAAAATGGTGAATAATATATTCTATTCTATTTGATATACTACCTTCTTTAAATACAACTTTTGCTGGCAGGTCAGTGAAAACTGAAACATAATGAGGACTAATCTAGCTGAGGAGATTCCAAAGAGCAGGTACTTGTTATTGACTGATGCATAAACTAGATAGAAGAGATTAGGTATCTTGTGAAAACCAAAAAGTTGACTTGGCTCATTGCCAAGAAGAAAATCTTCCCACTTCTTCATATGAGCAATATTACCCTTAGGCAGAGTAAAGGATTTTCTCAAGAAGCAATTTTGATAAGCTTAAATTTTCCAAGAACTACACACTAGATGACACATAGCTCTGCACCATAGAATGTGGAAAATTGGAGTCTAATTTGGAGAATCTTTGAGCCCGATCAACACTCCTATCATAAAATAAGTTTAACAGGAACTTCTGGCTTTTTAAATTTGAATGAAATTGCCTTCTGATGTGCCTGTTAATGAGAGATGAGTGAAGAACTCAGCCCCGCAAAAATAAATATGCAGTCTATTGAATGGAATAGTCTACTATAATTGACCTAGATCCTGACAAGAAACATTTTTTTTTTTTTTTTTTTTTTTTTGCGGTACTGGGGATTGAACTCAGGGCCTTGTGCTTGCGAGGCAAGCACTCTACCAGCTGAGCTATCTCCCCAGCCCGAAACATTTTTATAATAAAGAGCCAGAGAGTAATTATTTCAGACTTTGTAGTCTACAGAGTCTTTGTTGAAACTACTCAATTCTGCATTTTAGTAAGTAAACAGTAATCGATGATCATCAAATAAACAAAACACTGGTTCGAACCAAATTATATTGTGGACACTGAGATTTTATTTTCAAATGACAAAAATTATTCTTCTTCTAATTTTCCCCCTCATAACCATTTAAAGACATTAAAAAAAAAAAAAAAAAAAAACTTCTTAACTCACTTGCTGAACAAAAACAGTTGTTGGACCAGATTTTATACAACATGCCAAATTTGACTCAGAGACCATAAGTTTGCTGACCTCAGATCTAGATGACAAAGATCTAAAGGACATAATTGACATTGAGAATAATCTCTAAAACTAATCCAAGAGCACATTAAGAGCATAATCTAATTGCTGTTGCAGGAGAACTTTGATCTAGCCCATCTGTTAGGGACTGGATGTTTGCATCCCTCTACAATTCTTTCATTGAATCACTACCTCTCAGCATAGGTATATTTGTTATGGGTCCTCTAAAGAAGTAACTACAGCTAATTGAGATCATGCAGGAGTGATCCTGATTGGATAGGTCTAGTATCCTTATAAGTTACACCAGAGAACTCATTCACTGCCTCTGTTTCTCTCTCTCCATACACAAAGGAAATGGCATGTGAGGACTCAGCAAGAAGGCAGCATTCTACAAGCCAGGAAAAGAGCCCTCACCAGAAAACCTAATTTACCAGCTATTTGATCATGGACCTCCAGTCTCCCGACTGTTAGAAATTTTGTTATGGCAGTTCAAACAGACTAATATACCATCTAACAACTGTTTTAAATTATTTGGGAATCCATTACAAAGGAAAGGGACTTATTCTATGTTTGAGAATTTGCTCCAACTAAGACCACATTCTTATTCACTACCAAAAACTGCATTAATAGTAAGATCATACCATTGGTTATAACTTTCTTACCAGAGTCTCACAAAGTTGCTTAGTACCTCACTAAGTTTCTGAGGCTGGTTTTGTCTAGACCCTTCTGCCTCAGCCTCCAGACCTGCTGGGATTACAGGTACGCACCACCACACCTGGCTCCTGCACATTTTCTTAATGTTTGCCTCTATTAAGAAAATCTTCAAGTTGCTTTTGCACATAATCATTTAAATGTGCATGAAGTTTGGTGATCAAAATATTTTTCTTCAAAACTTGTTGAAATTGTTCCACTGCCTTTCTACACTTGATGTTCCAGATGAGACGTTGAAGCTTATCCAATTTTCTTGTCCTTTGTAGATGATCTTTAGTTTTCAGTTTCCCTTTGAAATGTCACAGTATTCCATATGTTTACATGTGAATATATTGCCATTTTTGTAGGCAAAACTATATTACTCTCTTCAGTTTGTAGCCATATGTCTTCATTGTGGATAAAACTTAATGGGATATTTTATATCCATGAATATTTATTACATTTATTTTTTGGTTAGATTTTTCCATTCTCTTTTCTCAATTTCTATAATTTTGACTTTGATTGACTTCATAATCATTTCCTATTCATTCTTTGATGTTATGTATTTTCAACTATGCTAGTTTTTACTTTTGATGTAGATCTTAATTCTACCATTGCTTTTTATGTTTTCTTGATTTCCATTCTTCTAAGGTAGATCCCTCAGGTCTCCATTTTCAAGTCTCTATCTTTATGATTCTCTATTTTTATGAAACACTTGTTTCATGATGTATCCTTTTCAGAAGAGCCTGTGGGTTTTGTTATTTTGAGGGAATCCCATACAAGTATTTTATAAACCTCCATTCCCTTTTCATAGAAAAAGGAATATATACTAGCAAATCATTAGGGACTATTTGAAAAACTTATATCCAATAAATTGGAAAACCTAGAAATGGCTACATTTCTAGAAAATATGATCTGTCAAAACTGAATCGAGAGGACATAGAAAACCTAAACAGACCAATATCTTGTAATGAGATATAAGCAGTAATAGAAAGTCTTCCAACAACAACAACAACAAAAACCCAGGACCAGATGGATTCTCAGCTGAATTCCACCAAACGCATAAAGAACTAATGCCAATACTTTTCAAATTATTTAATGAAATAGAAAGGGATAGAACACTCCCAAATTCATTATTGAAGCCAGTATCACACTCATATGAAAACCACATAAGGACACATCAAGGAATGAAAATTACAAACTAACATTCCCGGTGAACTTAGATGCAAAATATTTAATATTAGAAAATCATGTTCGACAACATTTTAAGAAGATTGTACAACATAACCAAGTTGTTTTTATTCCAGATATGCAAGGATGGTTTAATATATGCAAATCAATAAACATAATTCATCACATTAACAGAATTAAGGACAAATCACTTAGTAATCTCAATAGATGCAGAGAAGGCCATCAGCAAAATTCAGCACCCATTCATGATAAAAACACTGAAGAACCAGGGATAAGAAAAAACCTACCTCAACATCATAAAGGTTATATATGAGAAACTCAAAGCCAATCTCATAGTAATGGGGGAAGACTGAAAGCATTTTCTTTGAAATCTGGTAGAAGACAAGAATGCCCATTCTCTCTACTCCTATTTAATACAGTGCTGGAAATTCTGGCCAGAGCAATTAGGTAAGAGAGGGAAATAAAAAGGATGAGGATAGGAAAGCAAAAAGTCAAATTATTCCTGCTTGCAGATGATATGATCCTATACATAGAAGATCCAAAAAATTCCACCAAAAAAAAAAAAAAAAAAAAACACTGCTATGGCTAATAAACAAATTTGGCAAATTAGCAGGTTATAAAAATAGATACAACAAAAATAGATACACACAAAATACACATACAAAATACAAAACAAAACATACAAAAATAGATAGCTTTCCTAAATACCAATAATGAATTTTCTGAGGAAGAAATCAAGAAAACAATTCCATTCACAATAACCTCAAAACTAAAATAAAATACCTAGGAATAAATCTAACCCAGGAGACAAAGACCTATATAATGAAAACTACAGAACATTGAAAAAGAAAATGAAAAGGGCCTCGGAAGATGGAAAAACCTCCTATGTTCATGGATAGGCAGAAATAATATTATTAAAATGACCATATTACCAAAAGCAATACAAATTCAATGCAATCCCTATCAAAACACCATTGACATTCTTCAAAGAACTAGGAAAAACTAGTTCTATTATTTATTTGGAAGAATAAAAGACCCAGAATAACAAAAGCAATTTAAGCCAAAATCAATGCTGGAGGCATCACGATACTAACTTCAAATTATACTACAGAATTACAGTAACAAAACTGCATGGTACTGGTATAACAAAAGACACACAGACAAATGTTACAGAATAGAAGACACAGAGACAAACCCATATGAATACAGTCATCTGAACCTTGACAGATATAACAAAAATATACAATGGAGAAAAGACAGGCTTTTTAACAAATGGTGTTCGGAAAACTGGTTATAAATATGTAAAAGAGTAAAACTAGATCCTTATTTCTCATTCTGCCCAGCAATCAACTCAAAATAGATCAAGACCAACATATTAGATTAGAAACTACGCAATTCCTGAAGGAAAACATCGGGTGAACACTCCAGCCTTTAGGCATAGGCAACAACTTTCTCAATAGGACCCCTACAGCTCAGGAAATAATGCCAAGAATTAATAAATGGATTGGCATCAAATTAGAAAGTTTCTGCACAGCAAAGGAAATAATGAAAAGAGAGAACCCTCAGGATGGAAGAAAATATTTGCTAGCTACTTTTCTGACAGAGGATTAATATAGAGAGTTATATAAAGAGCTCATAAAACTTTAGAGCAAAAGAATCGTATAAATGGACAACTGAACTAAATAGACACTTCTCAAAATAAGAAATGCAAATAGTCAACAAATACATGAAAAACAATTCAACATCATTAGCAATTAGGGAATACTAATCAAACCTACACTGAGATTTCATCTCATACCAGTCAGAATGGCAGTCATCAGGAATACAGATAGTATTAAATGATGGAGAGGACGTAGAGAAAAAGGAACACTTTTACACTTTTGGTGTGATCCTAAATTAGTACAACCTTTATGGAAATCAGTGTGGAGGCTCCTCAAAAGAATATGCATGGAACCATCATATGACCCAGCTATACCACTTCTTGGTATTTACTCTGAAGAATTAAAGGCACCTTACTACAGTGACACATATTTATAGCAGCACAATTCACAGCAGCTAAATTATGGAACCCATCTTTGTGTCCATCAACAGATGAATGAATAATATTCATAGTGGGGTTTTATTCAGCATAAAGAAAAATGAAATTATAGCATTTGCAGGAAAATTGATGGAACTATAGACCATCATGTTAAGCAAAATTAGTCAAACTCAGAAGGTCATGTATTTTCTCTTATATGAGGAAAAAGGAAAACAAAGGTGGGGTGTGAATCTCTTAAAAATCAAAGGGAAATCAGTAGAGGAAAAGGATCAAGGGATGGGAGGGGAGGAGGAAGGAAGAAAATGCTAGAGAGTGATATTGTTCAAATTAAATTTTTATATTGTTTGCAAGGACAAATATGTAATAACAAATCCCATCAAATGTACAAATATAATGCATTAATTAAAAATGTGGGAAAAGAAAAAAGGGATATATGTGGAAAAATTATGCCTTTGAAGGTTCTAGACAGTATCTCCCTTATGCAATGAAGAAGTCATGTTTTAAAAAGGGAGAAATGCATTCAGACCCAGTTTTCTCAATAGGAAAGGGGAAATTTACTTGCCTCCTCATCCTAGCTATTTCAGTTTTAATAGCCTTCCTCTCTCAGACATAAATTCAAGGTCAGGAGCCTTTAATTTTGTGCTGGTCTATTGAACTAAGGATATCTTCTGCTTCTCAAGACAGTTCAGTGGGAAGAGCTTAGTGAAATTTAAAGATCTTATTTAAAGACCTTATTTGAACACTCACTAAGTATATTCTCATGTGCACACTCCCAGAACTTCTCTTGTGATGATCAAGAATACATATTTCAGTTTTTCTGGTTTTGGACTCTGTAATATCTACGAAGAAAGAGAAGTGTGAAGCAGATGTTGGCAAGAGGCAGGACAAGGGCAGAAATCTGGCACTTGTCCAGAGATGCAGCCTGTTTCTGGTCACAAGAGCCTCTATTGTATGTAGTGAGACAAAAACAGTAGAACAGAACCACCATCTTTTCCAATCTTCTTCAGCAAAATAAGGTTTGTTCTACTTCAAAGGGCTTGACATATGGTGCATAACTAAGAATGGGCATTTAATGGGATTCCATCCAGACTTTAATGTACTATCATTGCCTCATCTTGACCTTGAACTTGTGGTGCTAGTCCTAATGTATTTAGTGATGTCTACCTAACTATAGTAATTGAACTTGATAGAAAAGATATCAGGCATATTTAATAATCCAAATAAAATCCACTTATGTTTATAAATAGAGTTTGAAAGCACGTCATTGATATTCTATCTTAGGGTTTGACTTCTAATCAACCCACTCAAACTAAAATGCAACATAAATTTCAAAACTAGTTCACTTCTATTAAAAGTCACCAGCCAAAAATGGATGTGTAATAATACCACAAACCAGTGAAGGAAGGAATTTTGCACTCACAATCACGCATGTTTCAAGCATTTCATTGATTCTGTCAATTAGGAAAATGTTAAAAGTATCAATAGGTATTCCTGCCAATAAGTAGTAACAAAGTTATTGTTAAATTTGCTCACACTTTGTGGCATTACAGAAAAGAGACATCTCAATCCCCCAGTTTTCCAAATTAACAGTGAAATGTCTCCTGATATCAACTCTTCTGAATATACTGGCTTATCACATCTTTTTAAATATTGCTAGAGATAAAGTGAAAGTAGTAGTGTGTTAGGAAAAATAGAAAGTTAATATTCATTTTTTATGCAGTACCCCCAAGATTTTAATGTAAAAGTATAAAGTCCTAGAGTTCCCAAAGCTGTTACTTTACATTCACATATACTGGGATCTCACCTATGAGAGATCACACTTTAATAATCATAAAGAGAAAGGTCAACTTTCCCTCTGATCCTTGAACCAGTGCTACTGATCTGGTTTGAATGCTAATCTGACATATAATTTCAGGAGGCTTGTCAGCCAAGACTCCATCCCCACCCTAACCAAACCAAGGTAACAGTTCCAGCTTAAGGTCCTTAAAATAATATCAATGCAAATAAAATAATATACTACTTATACTAAAGTGTGACATATATATGTATGTATGAGCACATGAGCATACATCTAGTATCCTACAATATATTAGAGCATATTGACTCTTATGTTCTCTTTTTAGGGAATGATCAGAGGCAGGTAACAAAATTAAGAGCTTAAGGCAAAGAATAGAGAAATTTGGTGGACAAAGAGGAAAAAAATAGACTGGTTTTTCAAAAGATAAAGGTGAAGAAATTGGAATATATCTGTGGGACAGACAGTGGTTGATTTTTGGCATCTTTTTCGAGTTTGCCTATATCATAGAAACTCATGGAACTAGGAGAAAAGGACAGAGCCTTGATTAAAAATTTGAACATCATCTTAGGATCCTACTAAGCCAGTTCTTGTGGTAAGCATGACATATAGCCCTGCTACATTGGCAGTGTACATAAAATGATACTTTTCTAAGTGTACTTCTAGGTATCATTTAGCAGTTTTGTTAACTGGCTAAAAAATGCCTTCAGGATCTATATTGGGAAATGTCCACATCTGTCTTAGCATAGAATTATCTGAGGAATTAGATTACCTATAAATAGAAGTTGTTCCATGTATTATATATTTTTTTTATTTTATTTAATTTGGCTTCATCAGTTATATCAACCATCTAGAGATTATATCTTTTATAATATTTGAATAATTCTAAATAGCATAATTAAATTATTTAAAGTAAATTTAAAAATGTATGTTCCTATGTCTGACTCCAAGCAATTAATTACAATGCAAGGAAAAAAAATGTGTTTAAAAAAAAATCTAACTCCACCAGCTCCATCAGGAAGAAGTTTCCAGAATTCTTTGCAAAATGAAGTTTCCATAAACTTTCTTTCCTCCCATCCTAGAAATAGCCAATTGTCTTTTTCCACTAAGACCTTTTTAGATTTGCCATATTTATAGTGTTATATACTTATTGTTAACAGCTTTTCAAGACCTACAAGGAGATGTTGAATATTATACGCTGTTTTGGAGTTCTGCTACCTCAAACGAATCTCTGAAAATCCTCCCAGATGCCAGCTCTCATGTCATTGGACGCTTAAATCCCAACACCGAGTATGAAATTTTTATCTCTGTCTTCAATGGAGTGCACAGCATCAACAGCACAGTGCAGCACGCGACCACCGGTGAAGGGGGTGAGTCCAGATTCTACTGGATACTCGGCTACAGAGATGCGAATGAAATTGATTGATTTTTGCTGGGGTTGATATCAGTCATTCCTCCATTATAAAATTTCCGGTGTTGGAGGAGAGGAGGTCGGGGCTAAAATGCTTAAGTGCTTGCTGTCGTCAAGTGGCAGATCAATAAGTGGTGCCATTGAAATGGCAGCACAAGGCTCTAATAATGGTATATTAGCCCCGTTTGCTCCTGTTCTTTTCAGTGTATATTTAGTTTGGAGCTGAGTTCACATCAATAAATAGTGACATTTAGAAACTTTTTTTTTTTTTTATGATTTGCTCTCAGAAGCAGTATGTTTTTCAAAACAGCAGCTAAGCACAGTGAGCACCCTCTCTGAGTCACCAACAATAGTAGGTGGAAGTTCAGCCGTGGAGAAAAATTGCCTATGACTCATTTCTAAGCCAGTTAGCAAGGGGGAGGAAGAAAGAGAAGCAACTTGTGAATCTGAAATGTATTTGGAATGGTCTTTCTAATCCTTTTGGCTTTATAAAGTCTCATTATAAACATTATAATATCATTACCTCCCAAGCAAGTGTTCCAGGTCATTAGCAGAGCTCTTTAAGTGTGGAACCCATTTCCCTTTGTGATGCCAAAGGTCAGCACCTTTTGTTTATAAAATAGGATGAATCACAAGGACAATTTTTCAACTAGTTAAGATGGGTTCTTATGATAAAAATAGGTCTTCGCATAGTTATTTCTGACATGCTTGAATAATTGTGTAATTTAACGCTAAGCAAGATTTTTTTCCTAATGTTAGATTTCATCATTACCTATGGTAATCAACATTCAAAATCATTTACATAATGACAATATTGCATTATTGCTTCATATTGCTTGAGTTACAAGCTAGTAACATCAAATGATTTTTCACGTTCCACCAGCCCTCAATGTATTTGAGTTTTATTTTTTTGCTTAAGGAGCAAATTTTCTTTTCTTCCTTCCCCATCCCCCACCCAGGAGGTATGGAGCAAAAGGATGGAAAAAGACAAATAATAGATATGGGTTAGTAGCGCAGATGGGTGAAGAGTTTATCATCACATCCCACTGGTCACATAGTATTAAAGATTAGCACTATGCTGGTGGTATCGAGCATTTTACCACCAATTCTTATGGTTTCTAACTGAGAGTATAATAAGCCAATTTACAGAGGGCTACAGACTGTGATAACTTCATCAGAGGAAAGCAGATAAGCAACAGACACTTTGCTAAACCTAAATACTAATCTGCATTTAGTTTAACAAGTGCTTTTTCAGAGACAGCTGGAGTTTATTCAGTTTCTTCCTTTAATTCTAGAGCCTCAGGGCATGCTTCCTCCAGAGGTTGTCATCATCAACAGTACAGCCGTCCGTGTCATCTGGACGTCTCCTTCAAACCCAAATGGCGTTGTCACCGAGTATTCTGTCTATGTAAATAATAAGCTCTACAAGACTGGAATGAATGTGCCCGGGTCGTTTATTCTGAGAGACCTGTCTCCCTTCACTATCTATGACATTCAGGTTAGAACATTGTGTTTTGATGGTTAAGCTTATGGATATGTTAAATAAAACATGTTGAGCTATGTCACTAAGTGGATATTTTCTGTCTTGGTTACAGATTATTTATTTGGTGGGAGAGGGGAGAGAGAAGAGGGAAATTGATCAGAATTAAATCTGTTTGCTGTGGGCAAACATGTGAGTCTCTGGAGAGAGGATAATGATAAGTTGGAAAACCAGGGTGATGAGGATGGTGATGGAATTTCTCACTGACAAAACGGAGCTAATCACGTATGCTAAGTAAATCTTGCCAACCTGCCTTTTTTCCTCAGTCTTTTGTTGACATCAAAGCAGAATCAGCCTGTGAATGTGGAGGTGTTCTTTCTAATTCCCATTTCTGCTATTTACTAATTTAACACCTTGCATCCATTTTCCCTTTGTAAGGGCAGTGGACTCGATGACTTCAAACAGTCTACCCATCCCTAGCATTCTTGATATGGAATGCAACAGGAAAACCTAAATAAAAATGCCACAGACAAAAATATATTAAAGGATTTCATCTGAGGATGAAAAATACATATCAATTCATCATTCCACAAATGTTTAATGACCCCATCTAGGTGAGAGCAGTTGTATTTAAACTTTTGGCCCTAGGAACTCTTTGAGAATCTTCTGAAGTCAGTGCAGTTTGCCCTAGAAAAATATTTATATACATATGTGACATAATTTAGCATGAAATTTCTGAGACTGCATTGACCACTTGAAGTCTAGCGCATAGACCACTTCAGGGTCTGTTGACTTTAAAAGTAGAAAAAAATATAGGGAATACTAAGGCATATAAAAAATAGAACTTTCCCTCAAGAAATTGGAAATCTTGTTAGAATGCCAGGTTTAAAGACATAACAAATCCACATGTGCAAATGAGTGAGGGAAATATTATTTCAGGGAATCAAAGTTTATAAAGAACATATACAATTTGGTAAATTCTTAAAATCTATGCTGGACGCCAATTAAAAACTAAAAAAAATAAATAAATAAATAGAAGAGCAGTAGAATAGAAGAAGGAGAATAAGAGGAGGAAGGAGGGAAGCCAAAGAGGAAGTATTGGGAACTAAAATGAAGCCAATTATTTTCCATGCATGTATGATGATGTCAAAATGAACTCCACTGGTATGTAACCATAATGCACTAATAAAAACATTTTTAAAAATGTATGCTGGAAAAAAAAAAAAAACTCATCTTTGTGCTGGCTCATCTTTGGCTTAATTTTTAATTGAGAGTAGAATCGTGTTACCTTGTGGATGTTCCAACGGCAGTCTTTTGTATTTTCATGTGTCTCTCCTCCTTCTTACTGGATATATTCTTTCGTGTTACTCATTTTTGATAAACCCCATTTCTAATCTTTAGTTATTCCACCCTCCTCAGTTTTTATTCAAATTAGGTGGCAGAATTAAAGGGGTGAATGATGATTTTCTGCCGTGATTAAGGTAAAAAAGACCATTGCAGCTGGAACAAATGGATATAAAATAGCTTGGCCATATTGGAAGGCTTCTCCAGGCTTCATTTTTCTTCCATTAGACATTAGCATTTAGGCTATTTGTTGTAAAGTGTCAAGACTTCCAGAAGATATCATCATTACACTACTAGGTTATAGATCTAGGGAGCAGGATGCAGTGATAACCTATTATGCTTGCAAACTGTCACCTGAGCGTCTTCCATTCCTTGACTGGGTACTGAGTAGATTAATAAGTCTTTATTTTTCTGAATAGTTGGAACCAGAGATAAACATTACCATTCCAATCACTACATCAATTGTGCTAAACCCAATTCTTCACTCAAGTCAGAGGTTATCCCACTGGACTCAATTAACATCAAAAATGAATATTTACTAAACCCCAAGAGGCAATAGAAAACTAAGAGGTGTTTTTTTTTTTGTTTTTGTTTTTTTTTTTTTACATGAGAGTACCTGGTTTCAGTCCACCATAAATCCATATTTTGAAAATGGTTGGATTTATCTTTTTCTAAACTATTTTTGCAGATTGAAGTTTGTACAAAGTATGCTTGTGTGAAAAGCAACGGAACCCAAATCACCACGGTGGAAGATACTCCAAGGGATATACCAACACCCATAATTCATAGCATCACTTCAAGGTACCAAACTTTTTATCAGTTAATCTGAAGAACTCTGATCATAAGAAATGGAAAAAATTCAAAGTTACCATTTAAGCCATGAAACTCGCCCTTAAAGTTGCTATAAGTGTGCGTATCAAAATTTTCATATTATTTCACAGGTGTTCATCTTTATTTGACATCCAATAACATTGAAACTCATTTTCCTGACATCATTTCGCTCATTTAACAATCTGTGAACAAACACTTAAATGCACAAAGGTCTCCTTATTTAAATATGTTCTTCAGTGAATCTTTATGTTAAGCCAAATGCAATTTTAATTGGAATAACTACCTTCCAACTTAATCTCTTCGAAAAAGTTTAATTCACATATATCAGATTGTCCTGAAGCTAGACATATTGTGAAATAAATAGAGCAGACTGTTTTGAAATAATCAAAACAAATATTATCAGATTCTGGGAAGAATCTCTATTTTTCTGTATCCTTTTGTTGCTGAGAAACGACTATAGTTTGAAAGTTTACAATTCATCATTAGCAGTAAAAAGATTTAATATGATTTCCAAAGCCAAAAATGATCATTGTTCATTTCTTTACATCAAGTTGAGGCTAGAGAGAGAAATTTGGGCACTTCCATATTCTATTTTTGCCCAAGCCAAATTAATTCCCCTTCACCTACAAAAAAGGCACTCGCTTGCACATGTGCACACGTGCGGACACACACACACACACACACACACACACACACAGTGACTGAAATAATCAATCCATTGTATAATGTCTCAGTTCTGAAGGCTGCTTCCCCAACATATTGAAATTACTGGGTCTTTTTTTAAGTCACTGCAAAATAGGTCTACTGAAAAACCAAAGTAACTGGATTATTACCACTTTGTGCAAAAAATTTTATCTTGTTATCTTGCTATGTATTTCTATCAAATACAGAATAGATGCTGGTCTAGTTTTGGTGTGCTAATTAGCCATAATCATATTTATGGCTATATAATATAAAAAGCAAAAGAAATACAGAAAAGAATAAGGCATGATTTTAAATTTGTAAAGTTCTAGTCCACTGTGGGACACACTTCCATAAATAAATGTTTTTAAAGCAATGTGAAAGAACACCACACTACAGATTGGCAATGTGCAAGAAAAGCATAAAGAGGAAATTTCCAAATTTTACCCAGAGTTATCAGTGAAGGCATCCTGGAAGATGTGACATTTGAGTTCTGTCTAGAAAAATTCAAGGAAGAATTACAGTTAGGTAGATGGATATTGTCAAATTCTTGTCTGCTAGCATCCCCTGACTCAAACCCAGGTGAATGACATAAAGGAGTATGTCTTAAATTACATATTTATATGTAGCTAAAAATAATCTCTAAGCTTTATGAGAAACTGAACAAATTTGTCTGTGTCTCTAGGATTTTTTTTCTTTTAAGATAATTCTTATAGGTGATAACAGAGAAAAAATCTTTGGTTGTGGTTAAAAATTGATTACACCCAAATACATTAAATTAATGGCAAGACCAGATTATTATGCAACAAGAGCAAGGACAGCAAAAGAAGCAGCAACAAAGATTTCCACACCAATTTGGAATCAGTGTTTATAAAGGAGAGGCAAATGATGAAGCACACTGGAGAAATTTACAACCAAAGTATGATGGTTGGCACAGGGGAATAGTGACAGGAAATAAGCTCATTTTCCTGCAGAGATCTGAGTGACTGAGTACCTAGAGGCTTTAAGGACTGCAAAGAGGCAGGAGGGGGTAAGGTTCTAACCTGGAAATCAGGAGATTAGCTGAAAGCCTTAAGGGCAAGTGGCACCCATGGTCCCTTATCTCTACCATGCATCCGTTGTTTCTTTTCCCTTACATGGTAAAGTCCTCCCACCAGGGGATGAGACATTTATTCTTCAGAGAAACTTAACAGTGGCAGTAGGCCCTAAGGATACCAGGCACAGGGAAGCTTAGATGATGAACAAAGATAAGAAATAATGAGAAATCAGGACTACAGTATGGATGTTGGAGCACTTGACTACTTTCCCCACCTCTGCTCTCAAAAGCAAGTGGTCAGCCATAAATGCCTCTTTATTGGAAACCGAACATTTTTTCTCTAGAAGAGAGCAAATGGCTCCAAATAAAATACCTCCAGCTACTACTATATGGGGATCTTCTAACAATAAAAAAAGCTGTTTACCCACTGGACATCCAGTGGGGAAGTATATTAATCAATGAGGCTCATTTGTCTATAAAGCTAGTCAGTTTATTTTGATGCATTACTCTTAAAAGTAAGTAGACCAAAATAAACTAAAGAAATGATTTAAAAGACCCAGAAACAATACAAGTGAGGAAAAAATATAATCTTAAAGAAATAAAAGGAAATCCTCTATCCATGAAACAAAACAGAATACTTCTAAAAAGGAATCATCAAAAGGTGGGGGAGGGGTGAACTTCATAGATATTGAAAATATGAAAACTGGATTGAAACTGAAATAAAATTTGAGGGAATGTCTCCAAAAGCGCAGTAGAGAACAAAGATATGAAAAATAAAATTAGGAAACATCTGGGAAGTTTAACACTTGAAAAACAAAAATTGCATAAAGAGAAAATAGAAGAGGAAAAAAATAATCAAAGAAAGATGCTAAGAAAATATCCCAGAACCAAAATCACTGATGTGTAGATTAAAAGATACCGCAGATAGCAACACAATGACTGAAAAGGAGTGTGTAAAAAGGTATTTAATCAGGAAATTGCTCAATACAAAATTTAAAAAACACCCTCAAAACAATTGTAGAAAGAAAAGACAGATTAAGTACATATATAATTGGGAATTTGAATCCAATCATCAGATTTCAAACAGCAGTATTCGCTGGTAAAAGTTAATATAATGATACCTTCAAATTTCTGAGCTAAAAAAACTGTTCATTTACTAATATCTCCCCAAGCTCTTCTTAGATCTATTATATAGCAACATGATTATAGTTAATGATGATATATCATAGTATTGAAAAATGTGTAGAGTGCATGTTAAGTCTTCTCATGATAAAAATGAGAACTATGTTAGATAATGTTCTTGCTAGCTAGTTAGATTTAACTATTCCACAATGTGTATATACTTCAACACATTGTATCCTGCATAACAACAACATATGAAGTTATCTCTCAATTTTTTTAAAAAATGAAAGATAAATTTTTAAGAATGTTCTCAATATGCCATAGTCAACCAAGTGTCAATGAAATATGAAATTTGAGTAAAGACAGTTTAAGATATGCAAAGAGAAAAAATATAGACTCTACTCAAAACTGACAAGTATATAAAGAGAGCAGCCTATATATGATAACAAATTAAACTTCTGAAAACATTCTGGTTTCCTGAACTTGTTTATTTATTCTCTTAGATTTCAAAAAAAATATTTTTAATTAACATACAGTAAAATTCACCCTTTTTGCTCCATAGTTCTATGAGTTTCGACAAATGCATAGTGTGGAAACACAAACCTAATTAAGATTTTAAACAGTTCAACTATGTCAAAATATTCCCTTATGCTGTCCTTTTACTGCCAACTCCTCTGCCATTCTTCCTCAAACTGAGCAAACACTGCTCTCTTCTAATTTCCACAATTTTGTCTATCCATATTGTAATATATATGAAATCATATAATAGCAGTTTATGTCTGGCTTCTTTACCTTAGCACAATGCATTGAAGATTCTTTTCTCTTATCATAGTTATTACTTTTTGTTGTGAAGTAGTAGTCTCTTATATGAAAGCACCACAATTGATACATAGTTTGAATAGATCTCAGATTTTCAAGACTACAAATAAGATTACCATAAACATTTACATACGGGCTTCTGTGTGAACTTACATTTTCATTCATTTCACTTGGGTAAATGAGTTGGATTGCTGAGTCATAAGAAACTGACAACTGATTTATAAAATAGCTGTAACATCTTGTGTTTCTTCTGGCATCATATGAGAGTTTGTTTTTTTTCCATGTTTTTGCTACAGCTTGATGTTATGCTGGGTGTTCAGCTTTTTGTAACATCTATTTTAATAGATATTTAGTTGTACATTATCTTGGTTTTAATTTACATTTCCCTCATGACTAATAACATCTTCACATGTGTTATTTGGCATTGGTCTACCCAATATGGCAAACTGCCTCTTAAAATCTTTTGCCAGTTTGTTCATTAGACTCTTTGTTTTCTTATTGTTGGGTTTTAGAAGTTTAAATATATGATTTGGATATGATTTTATCAGATAATTTGGAAATTTTTTTCTTGGGTCTATGGCTTGTTTTTTTTTAAATCCACTTAAATGTATCATTTTCTGAACAAAATTTTAAATTTTCAGAGTCTGATTTATCATTTGTTTTCTTTTGTGGTTTGTACATTTGATGTATCAAAGAAATTCTTCCTTGACTCAAAAATTGGAAACATTTTCTCCTATACTTTCATCTAGAACTTTTATGTGTCTGCATTTTCAATTAATATCTATAAATCATTTCACTTTAATTCATTTCATGTTAATATTCAAACTGAGGTGTGAATATTCAGTTCTTCCAACATAATTTGTTGGATTCTTTTCTCCACTGAATATTTTTGGAGCTTTGTTCAAACTCAATTTAAACACATTTTGCTGGTCATTTTGACTTATTTCTATTCAATTGATCAATATGTATATCTGTTTACCTATGTTATATAATCTTAAGTATTATAGCTTTATAGTATGAGTATTCCAACTATGACCTTGTTAAAAATTGTTTTGGATTTTCTCATTATTTTACCTTTCCATATAAATTTTGAAAACAGCTATTGATACGTAAAACGTAATCTTTCTGTTATTCTATTAGGATCTACAGGTCAATTGGATGAGAATGTACATTGTAACAATATCAAATGTTTCAAGTCATGGACATATTGTTCATTCGATTGGGTATTCTTTCATTTATTTCTAAAGTAGTTTATATAAATCGTTATAAAGATACTACACATATTTTATTAGATTTATACCTAACCATTTTCTTTTGAGGTACGGCTATTGTTTTTTTTTCCCATATTTTTTATTGGTACACTATAATTATACATAATGGTGTACATATTCACATATGCACACAATATAACAATATAATTTGGCCAATATTATTAATGTTTTTAAAATCAAATTAAAATCCAATTGTTCATTGTTTGTGTACAGAAACAATTGATTTTGGTACTCATGTAATTTACTATTATCTTGTTTATCTATACTCATAAAACACATTGGACTGTGTCTTTTTTTCTTTCTCTGTTTTGGGAATCATGGTGATTCTGTCCCCATAAAATGAGTTGAAAAATACTCCTTTCTCATATTTTGTAGAAGAGATTGTGTAAAAAAAGTTATTATTTATTTCTTAAATGTTGATAGAACTTACCAGTGAAATTTACTTTTTTATGAAGTTTTCCTTGGAGAAAGATTTTTTAACTCAGAATTCAGTTTCTTAATAATTTAAGATGATTCAGGCTAATTTTTTTCAAGTGAGGTTTGTTATCATGTATGTACAAATAATCGATTATTTTCACCAAATTTGTTAAATTTATGGGCAGGAAGTAGTGATTTGGTTGTTTTTTGATGGTACTTTGCTGTGTTGCCCAGGTTGACCTTGAACTCATTTTCCTATGCCTTGACCTGCAGAGAGGCTAGGATTACAGGCACAAACCACCATGTTCAGCTGAGAAAGTTGTTTGTAGAATCTGATTTGATTTGGACATTTTTATTTTCGATATTGGTAACAAGTGTCCTCTCTTGCTTAGTCACTCAAGAGTTTGATCAATTCTGTAGATCTTTTCTAAAAAAATCAGTTTGTTTATTGATTCTCTATATTATTTTCTATTTGCCATCCCATTAATTTCAGCTCTGCTATTTATTGTTTACTTCCTTTTTCTTGCTTTGTTGTTCTTTCTTTAAGTTCTTGAAGAAGAACACTTAGATTATGGGTTTGAGATTTCTTCTTCTTATTATTTTACTATTAGTATGTACTGCTATGAATTTTCATCTAAAGCCCTGCTTCTGTTTGACTCACACGATTTTTTGGAATGTTGCATTCTCATTTCATTTACTCAAACTATTTGTAATTTCCCTTAAACTTTTCTGAGCTACAGATTATTTGAAAAGAGATTGTTGATTTCCAAGCATTTAGCATTAACCAGATATTTCTGTGTGGATTTCTAGTCTATTTCTTTTATGGTCTGAGAACATAATTTTATTATTTCAGTTTTTTTAAATTAGTCAGGATTTGTTTTGTGGCACAGAATATGATCAGTCTTGGTAAGTACCCATTGCACACTTGAGGAGAATACGTTTTATGTTTTTTCAGAGTTTTACAACTGCAAGTTGAATGAGAATAACATTCAGATCATCTGCACATATACCGATTTTCCTCTTGGTTTTTCTGTCAATTATTGTGAGAGAAAATTTTAAGTTTTCAAATTTAATTGAGGACTTAACTATTTCTTCTTCAGATGTGGTTTTTGCTTCATGTACTTAATGCTTTATTGTTCATTACATGCACATTGAGGCTTATCATCTTGCTCAAATGACCTTTTTATCTGTATGATCTCTTTTTTTCTTCATAATTTTCTGGTTCTTAAATCTATTTTGTCTGATATTAATATAACTTCTCCAGACTTTTTTGATTAATGTAATTTTCAGTGATTTGGAATTATTTTGGACATTTTGAATATTAGGTTGTGATCATTGGAGTCCTATTAAAATCCTCTGGAGATTGGTTTTTACATTTTTTTTTCTTAAGCAGGTGACCAACTGGTTAGCTTCACACTACAAATTCTGTCTTGCTTTGCCCATAGCTAAAACAATTCATCTTTCAAAATCTTTTCAATGCTACCTTCCATCTGTCCTGTGCATGCTTTTCTCAGTAGCTTATTTGAGATTTAGCTGGAGAATTGTATAAAAAGTTCAGAATCCATTGCTTTGATACACCATTCAAATATGCTATGCATGTGAGGCAACTATAAATATGCCACTTAGAGTTGATCTGGTACTTGTGAAGATTCATTTAGTGACTTAGGAGATCTTCTAGCTTTCCTTGAGATTTCTTCCTCACTTTATAGTTATGTTAGACTTCCTTTCCTAAACCATTGGCTAAAATGATAGTTTCCCTTGGAATTTTTGACTCTTACTTGCCTCAGAGTTTGCAGAAATGGAGCAGCTCTTTGAGACAATCATGTGACAGAAAAATAAGAAAAAATAAATAAATAACAGAGTCCTATCCCCCTCACTCATATTCTTTGCCCCACAAGGGTCCCTTATTTGGTTCCTCTGAATTAATACAAATGAGTTTCCTTGAGGTTTTAGATTCCTGTTTGGTCACAGTGTTATGGTGAAATTGCAATAACTCACTGAGTCAATCTTAAAACAGGAGATGGAACCATCTTTATTCACCAGCGCAAGTCTACACTCCTCAACCCCCTCCAAGGGTTAGAGTACACCTTTATAGTCCAAAACCACATTAATCATAAGTGGCTGTTGTTATAATTCAAAACCATAAAGAAACATCATGCGATCTAAAATCATAAGCAGAAGAGGAAGTGGGTCAACATGACCCTAGCTGAGTACAAGTTAAAGTTGAGTACAAATTACTAACATCTAGACAATCATTTTCTGACACAGTACATTGTCCAAGAAAAATGGGAACCAGAAAGAACAATTTTACATTGAATAAGAAGAACAGAAACATTTGTGTTTCTAAGAAAGGTGTGCTAAGCAGGATCAAGATAGCAGAGGCAGAGTTTTCTCAAGGGAGAAGCATTTCTTACATGATAAAGAGTCTCAGGGTAAAAGGGACTCTGTTTGGTCATTGCCCATATAGCCTGACCCTTAACAACAGCTGCCACAGTGCTCCTACTTCACTGGAATTATCCTTGGGGCAGGGCCCAAAGGAAAAAAGAAAAGAAAGCAAAACAAACTGGGATTTTCCCTTACACTTTCTGGCTTGCAAAACATTTTTTGGTCCAAGTACTTTGGCCAGAAAGATTGGCTTTCTTTAAGGTTTTCACTTGCCCAGTCCTTAGTTTCAGAGTGGTGCTCCTCTTAGGTTAAAGATGCAAGATGAAACAGGGAGAGAAAAATGGGACCCTCATTCTGTAACATTTCATTCTTCCATGTGCGGTTCCCTTCCTGATCTGCCTGCTATTGCTTTTTCAGCATCCTCAGGTAGTCATGTTTTGTGATGTATGCAGACTTTATAGGTGTAATCAGTGGGAAAGATAGACTGTAAGCAGTACCATATTTTTCTTTATTACAATGCCTTTGGCTGACTTCCTTTTCTTTTTTCCCAGTCAGAGATCTAACAAAAACTTGTTAGAAATCATTCACAACCAAATATTGGCATGTAAAATCTTTCCTTTCTTAAAATGATCCATCATAAAAGAATAACAATATCCAAAGGCAAGACTCTTAACGAGCAGGTATAAGCTGCCAAGCTATTAATCAAAATACACCAATACCAAAGCACTTAGCCTCCTGTGTGCAGGTTATTGTTTGTGTAATTTCATTATACTTCTGGCAATGTATACTTGTTAATTATGTTTATATTTTGGTTTTTAAAAATATCTTTTATGTTAGCAATCTACAAAATCAAATGTGAAATCCTCCTGCAAAACTATCAGTAGACTAGGTTTACTTCTATAGCATTGAAAATAATTGGTTTCTTATAAAATGTATATTTCTTATATTTCTTTTCTCTTTTAGGTAAAATGCAGCAGTCACTAAAATTTAACTTTTACATATTTCAATAACATGTAGAGATAGCACTCAAGTCTGTTTGATCATATGCATAGGATGCTTCAACTCATCTTTGCCTCTGGCCTTTACTTATTCCTTGCTTTTAACTACATCATCTGCAGTCCAAGTCCTTATGCATGATTTTCCTATTATATATAAACCAGAGATACCATAGAACATAGCTGTAGAAAGATCAGATGAACCTTACTGGCTTTATAAGTTGCTCCTCCAGAAACAAACCACTTCTGAATTGCATATTCTGTACGTGTCATATTATCATCAGCTGCTTCTATATCCCAAAAGAATACTAACTACTGATCAATAGCCCAGACATGTCTGGCCATGGCCTACACGTGCCCTGGGTAGTTCATTTATTTGCCTTGGTGGATTTGCTAGAGTGGAATTTAATCAATAGCTAATTCATTAATTCTGGTCCTCGAGAATGTAGAGACTGCTGGATGAAGATAGCTGGCTGGCTCCAGCTTTGATTGAAATATGACAAACACTCCAGCTGACAACTTCACTTGGTACTAGGCTCCCTGTGAGGTTTACTTATTTATTCCCCATAAAAGGAAAAGCTAAGAGAAGAACATAAACAAGGAGGAGATTTTATTACATTACTGCTAGGATTCCAAAATGCATGATTTCCAGGCACGAAGCTCAAGGGAAGGCAGAAAGAGCGTGCGGATCGTGTCTTTTATTGCCTTTAATTGGAACCATGACAGTTTTTTCAGTTCCAACTGAGTTTGGGGCTGTATTATTGATGAGGAGTCTGAGATATAATGTCTTTTTAGTGCTCACAAATAATTGTTTTAAAATTTGCCTCAAGATACTGAATGACAGCAAAGATATTTTTATATACCAACTTTTTAGAAATCTTTATGATAGCAGCATAGGCTATCACTATCATCATTCATAAAGCTCCCTATATTTTCAAATTCCTTAACTTACAGTTGAGTATGGCGCAAGAGGTCAGAGCTTATGGATAAAGGATTTCTCCCTTTTGTCTCACCAAATTTGAAGTTAAACTGGGAAGATCCTATTTTTTTTCATACTATGACAAATATCAGGAATCTCTTCTGTATTAGTCAGCTTTTAGTCACTGTGACCAAAATACCTAACAAGAAAAACTTAGAGGAGGAAAGTTTATTTTGGCTCATGATTTCTGAGGTTCAGTTTATGGTCAGTCAAACCCATTGCTCTGGATCAAAGTGATGTAGGACATCATGGCAGAAGGACAAGGCAGAGGAGCACTGCTCTGCTCATGAAAGTCAGGAAGCAGAAAGAGAAAGAGGAAGGAGCCAGGGGGATAAAATATATAATCCCCAGGGCACACACCCAGTGACTCACTTCCTGCAGTTGAGACCCAGTTACTACCCAGTTAGTTCATTTAGTTAGGACAGACTGATTTTGTTACAACTTTCAGAATCTAATTATTTCACCTCCTGCATTAACACAGGAAATTTTGAGGGACATCCCCTATCAAAGCCATCCTTGATTTTCTTCCCCTGGTTTTTGTTTGTTTGTTTGTTTTGTTTTGTTTTTTGTTTTGGTGACTGATAGCTTAAACTGAAGTAGTGATATTATCATTTCGTAGAAAAAAAGAAAAAAATCTAAATTCATGGTTTTGTTTGCTTTAAAGGGAAAAATGTTGGACTGTAGAATATATAGTAAATCACCTATTGCCTTACTCATATTCCAAAATCCCTCCCTAACTAATTTGGATGACTGGAGACAACCTTTAATTTGAACTGAAATTTTCTGTTTAAATCTTTAAAAGATATGGGAAGGACTCTTAAAGGAAAGAATTTGGAGTACATTTAGTACTGTCGTATAGATCTAATTAATAGTCTTAGGATCATGATGGCTTTCAGGAAATAGTATTGTTTTGATAGCCTATTAGTTCTAATTATCAAACTCATTGAGGAGGCCTTACAAAATATGAAAACTATGAAGCTTATTCTTTTTTGCTTTCTTTAATTTTGTGACAGGGTCTAGCTAAGTTGCTTAGGGCCTCTCTAAGTTACTGAGGCTGACTTTGAACTTGCGATCCTCCTGCCTCAACCTCTGAGTCTCTGGGATTACAGGTGTGTGCTGAAGCTTATTCTTCAAATTGCCATCACTACATCTGTTTCCTCACTCCTTCTCCCCAAACTCCCCCTAACCTTTCTACCATCTGTAGCTCCCACAGAAGCAGCTAAGTCACTCAGGTGGTCTTCATGCCTCTTAGCAAAATTCAGTTCTTTCTCCTCATTCAATTTAGTATTTAATTGCCACTTTGTCCTTGGCCCTTTTCTATTACAAACTCATCAATTCTAGTCATTTTCAACAGAAAGACTCACTTTCCTGCTCAATTCAAATGTTCTTACAATTTTAGTCATACATCTCAAAGTCCTCTGACCCTGTTGTTTCCCTAAACCCTGGTCCCATATATCCAGTTGCCTGTTGATTTTCTATTGTGATATCCACTGATCACTTCCATAACCTTAAGCTAAAAGTAAATTCTCACCAAACTCATCTTTTGCCTCAGCATCGATTTCTATAAATGTACCATCATCCTGCTATAGTAAAAATTAATGTATTTTTTTACTTTTTAAAAAAATCTCCTGAGTTCATTAAATACTGATTTTAGTATATATTTTTTTTTATTTTATTTTTTTTTTTAGTATGAGGGATTGAACTCAGGGTCATTTGACCACTGAGCCACATCCCCAGTCCTATTTTGTATTTTATTTAGAGACAGGGTCTCACTGAGTTGCTTAGTGCCTTGCTTTTGCTGAGGCTGGCTTTGAACTCGAGATCCTCCTGCTTCAGCCTCCAAAGCTGCTGGGATTATAGGCATGCAATCTGGCGCCTAGCTAGTGTATGTTCTTTTAAAGCATCTTCTCATATATGTTCCTCTTTCTATTTCTACCACCCTACCCTGTCCCATACTTTCATCATTTCAGTTTACATAAAGTGTTGGAGCTAATTTCAATTAGATATAAAGATGAAAAAGTTTTCCTTTCCTTTGCTACTTATTGCCTTAAATATACTTTGGTCTTACTCTCAACTCGTGAATACCTCTCAGGAACATCTTATGAATTTCATATTTTTTTTAGTTATGAGTCTCACTTTGGCAATTAAGGTTCATGATCAAGTATTAAAAAGTCCATATTATCTCCAGAAATATATAATTCACATCTAGTTCAAGGTTTCTTCTGTTTTTCAGGGTCAGACCTGATTGTAGCTTCTTTGTCCCTTCTAGCTTTATCTCCTCTTCCCTTTCATTCAAGTGTGTCTCCTGCTGGTATTATGCTTTTATTATTTCACTGTCAGCACTGGGTGATGATTGAGTAACCCTCTGTGTGTCAGGTGATGCTTTCATAGACAATTTTACATTTTCTTTGAGAGGTCCCCAGAAGGATATCCACATGACTAAATTTCCTGATATGAGCATTGTCCTCTTCAACTGATTTCTGTGGTACCATGTCGCCGCCCACGGCAACAATTGCGCAGGTATTTATCAGAGGGGCCTGAAAATAAACTATTTTTCCTATATTCACTAATTCATTGAGGAAGAGAGACCGTGAGAAAAAGATAGGCTTTGCTTAGAGGAAGAGAAACTTTGCTTAGAGAGAAAGTTTTAGAGAAAGAGAGGCTTCTACGCTTATCAGAGATCTATTTCTTCTTAGTTCTGCTGCTTCTTCTTAAAGGTGCGTCCTGCATCCTGTCAACTAAGGGTGCGTCTATTTGAGGTGCTTTTTTTCAGAGGTGCTTTCTATCTGCTTGCCGCTTCTTCTTCTTTCTTTCTGCTAGTGGCTTCTACTCCGCTTTTTTCTGCTAGCTGCTGCTCCTTACTTTCCCGCCCCCGCCCACCGCCCGCTTATATTCCCTCCAGGAGGCAGAGGGCAAGGCCACACCAGTTGCGATCAGGCGAAGAGCCAGCTGCCCCATCACGGCAAGGGTTAAAACGAGCAGGCCCAAGCAGGCGCGCTAGGGAACACCTGTGCACGCGTTGTGCGCGTGGACTTAACCGAATACGGCCATTGCGCTTATAACAATTAACCTCCTCACTGCCAATGTGATCAGGCACCGTTCTGGCTGGCACAGCCCCCAACAGTACCAGGAGAGCATAATGTCCCAAGGACTTGTCTCATCTCAGAAGTCTTCCATCCTGGTCAATGTTCCTTCAAGGTAGCCAAGCCTCGCCGTTTTACTAAGCATCTACTTGACTCATGGGAAACTTAGTCCTGTGAATATACATATTATATATACATAACATACGACTTAAAGCTATATATTGTGGTACTCTAGTCTTATAATAGCAGAGCTGCTCTGGCCTATCTCTGGCCATCAGAATGCTCTAAGAATCAAGCACCATTTTCTGTGCTTTCCCAAAATGCCAAACCCAGGGGTCCTGTGTTAAACTGTCCCAAGACATCCTTGTCACACTTCTTTCCAGAGACAGCAACAGATTGGGCTTAGACATTTCTGCACATCAATTAAATATTAACTATGAGCAGAAAGTGTTTCCAATTTCTCCTCTTTCAGTTTCTCTGAGTGTTGAATTTGAAACTTCTTTCCAGAGCCTAGGCTATGTGTGTGGAATAGTAATGGGTAAGGGTGCTGAGTAACTCCTTTTCCATTTCTTAGTTCAAAAACTGCCAGTGATCTTCCAACACACTCAAAAATGAATTCAAATTTATTTTCATATGCTACAAAATCCTGTATGGTTTGCAATATTTTATTCCACCCTACCAACATCCACCTGATCTCATTTTCTATTATCCTATCTCTTGTTCAGTGCATTTCAGTGCTACTGGATTTTTACCTTGATACATTACATATTTATGTAGTTGTGTACTGTTCATCTTCCTCCAAAAAAACATAAGTTTTATGAAGAAAAGAACTTTATCTGTTTGGGTCACTGATAGATAGAGAATGATGCCTGGTTTTACACTAGATATTTAATAAATATTTATTGTAAAGTTTATGCTTTCAGAAACTCCCCTCAAATTATTTTTATTTTGGTTGATTATGGTGATGGGTCAGTGTTTTCTCCAGAACTTAGGAGAACCTTGATGTTCCCTTTAAAAGAGAAATGGACCACTCTTTTTTAAAAGTTTTTTTAGTTGTAGATGGACACAATGTCTTTATTTTATTTATTTATGTAGTGCTGAGGATAGAACCCACTGCCCCACGCATGCAAAGCAAGCACTCCACTACTGAGCCACAAACCCAGCCCCAAGAGAAATGTACCACTCTTAAATGGAGGAACTCATCATCTGTTAGCCCCAGTTTGGAACAATAGTTGCAATTCCTAAATAAGAGCAAATCCAAAATTCACATTCATTGATATGAACTATACCTTAAAAACAACTGATTTTATGTTGTCATACAATATCTCACGTGCTTTATATATGCATATTTTATATCCCCTGTTACTCAAGGACATGGGTTTTGATTTTCAACCACTGCAACTTTTACTACACATCCCAGTAGGAAAATTAAATAGTCAATGACTTGATTTAAGAGCAAAGAATTAACACATTGTCGAAATCCATTTATATCATCTTATATTAAAATATTCTGATCATTTTTGATAACCATAATCTAGAATACTGTTGAAGAACTTGAGTGCTACATACAATGATTGACAAAAATAACCAAGTTGAATAGAAAAAGGAAAGGTGGATGCAAAACTAATCAGAAATCTGAAGCTATTTAATATGTGAAAATTTAAGAAGATATTTTAGGGTACATGATGTTTTTATTTTTTCCTTTGGCCCAAACAAGAACATTTTTACAAAATAATAATGAAATAATAAAATAAAGAATTAAAGTGCCACTGTGAACCCTAACTCTCCATAAAAATTATTGTACTATTTTGGTATTCACCTGTGTCAGGCAAGTAATAAGAAATTATTTTTCCCATACTACTTTCTATCTTCTGTGATATTTTGTACTTCTTGAAGCGACATTTGAAAATAATTAATACCATGGGTATGGCCACAATATTATGTAGTGTCACAGAAGTAGAGTAATAATCCTATTATCCATGTGACAGATTTTTTGTTTTAACTATCCAACTAGAATGACCACACGATGACTTCATGTAGCACAATGTGCATAGACATGGTGGCTTTTATTAGGAGCTATTTAAGGCATCTTAATTTTCAGTTCCTACTGCTCTGAAAGCTAAATAGACTCTTACAGTTATTTCATGAAAAAATCAAAGAAAAAGATCCAATCAAAAATTCTCAATTTATGTGAATGCGTGAGTACACAACTACACATACACATACACATACACTCACTCACATACAACTTCAGCTTGTGTTCATCAATATTTAATATTCACTCCTAGGACTTAAGGATGTTCCTCCTATTTTCCTCTTATACATCAAAGTAATGAAACCATTAATCCCATTAATAGTGGTGCATATTTCTCAGAGATATCTTTCATTTTCAAGTCAGCAACCATTGTTGACTTAAAAGACTCCATTGTTCCTCCCGTTGGTTCTAATGCGAGATAGAGAGATGTTAAATCCTCCTTTCTTCTTTGATCATTTGCCTTCATGTCACCAATTTAAATCCTCAAAAATGCTAAACTGTTCATGTTATCAATGAAAACATAGGTAGTCTCACTTATGGTTATGTTGACAAGAAAAGAAGTCACATTGTCATGGTATTCTTCCTGGCATTTTCTGGACCTTTCTAGTTCACCAGTTTTTGTGGATAAGTCAGACCCTTGAATGTCACTTAAATATAGTCTTTTCTGCAGTTAATTATGTGATAAATAAAAAGACATATCTGCAGAATGTGGAATTAATTTGAAAGTTAGTTACTTTCAAATAATAACAGTGACTATACTAGTCACCTATGAAACTGTTTTCTCACAGGTGACATTAATTTCCTATCTACAGTCTTCTTACAGAATATGTTATGTTTGTACCCAAAGAAAATGGAACAATCATTTTTCAGCAGTCTATTAAAATGTCAAGGTTTATCTTGACTGCTGCTTTTTAATGTAAATGTTTGGGCTTAATTGAATTCCTTATATGTAATATCATTTGAAATTCTGCTGGGGTTCAGGAATTTGGTCTATAAGGATCTACTTCTTACAGCTGGGTGTGGTGGCACATCCCATAATCCCAATGAAGCAGGAGGATCACAAGTTCAAAGCCAGCCTCAGCAATTTAGCAAGGCCCTCAGTAACTTAGCAAGACCCTGTCTCAAAATAAAAAATAAAAAGGACTGGGGATCTAGCTCAGTGGTTAAGGGCCCCTAGGTTCAATCTGCAGTACAAAAATAAATAAAATAAAATAAATGGTATGATAAAAATGTTATTTCACACAATGACAGGAAAATGATCAATATCAGTTTTTGTGAGAAATTTATGGTGCGACTTTTGAAGTATAAGGATAAGGTTCACATGCACTTGCTTTCCTCCAAAGCACCTACTGGAATGTTTTCTGTGTAAGACAGCCTGTAACTGTTCCTGATTGGTTAAAGGTTATGGCTGGAAATTCTAGAATTATGAAAAAGGAATTAATCATGAATGTCAGAGTTCCACTCATCTTTCGAAAACAATAACAACAAAAATAATTATTGTTTTTACATTTATAAAGAAAGGATTTGCTTGCCATACTTTACAGCAAGAATGTGTCATATTTGAAGCCCTGGGACTTTATTGAAAACTTTACTTCCTGCACATAGAGCTTGTTAAGAAAATTCTAAAGGTGATATGTAGGTGTAATCTAAGCAGCATCTTTCCAGTAAGCAGACCTAAGTGCAGAATTAAAGTTCTGAAACTTTAAGCTAAGAGTAATCATTTTATCCAGAGTTGTCTCCTCTGTGTGCCATTTTACACTATGATCTCATTTGCTACAGCAAATGAAATACTAATAGGTCATTGGAAATGCAGTAAAGTTTAGTCAGACATTATACCCTCACTGTTTACTACCCCTACCCAAAATATATACTATAATATATATATAATATATAATATATATAATATATATAAAATATAAAATATAATATTTCATTTAAAACATATATATGTGTGTTTTAAATGAAATTGTGGGTCAGTTTTTAAAAATCAGATATCTTTTTCAAGATCATGATGATTTAAAAGTATTTGTTGTGGGGATTTCCTAATTCCTGCAATTCTGATCACAAAATATATCTGACCATGCTAGTTAAAAAGTTTTTGGGGAAAAAAAATCCACTTAGGTGATTTGAAAATGAAGATATATTGAAGTAAAGTACATTTGAAGAAAGTTCATGACATTATGGATTTTATAAATTTGTGTATTTGTTTTGGTTGCAAATAAAAAAAAAAACCAACAATAGAGTCTTACATAGAGAGTTTCAGATGTAGATGATGGCTGGCATTGTCTCAGCAACACCAAATATCTGGTGACATCTTTGTGATTCTTAAAGTATTTCTCAAATCACTATATGAGATTACTAAAGTTGCAGACATCACATACAGCAGAAAGGAAAAAGAAGGAAGAAGGTGGCAGCTGAGCCAGGAAAACTGAAATTCCCTAAAAATCCTGAAGCTGTCTTCCAGTTGCATCGTTTGGCAACTATGTGTTATATCACTAGTTCTAGTAGAGTAAGGCAAAGGAGAAGGTGGGGAGAGGTAAGGATTAGGTTCAACCCATTCTAATTTTCATCCTGTTTACCAACTCGTGTTATTTGTACTTTATCTTTTGCTTAGCAAACCAAATGTCATTTCCCCCAGGTAGTCACAAGCAGTGATATTTTCTTCTTATCTTGGAAACTAAACTAGATAGATGGCTGGACTTGTTTTGTGTTATTCTCCCAAAAACCAAAATGACTTAGATGAATTCTCAAAGCATGTTATATGGTAGTCGCATGTATGAGTGTAAATACATATTTATATGTATAAAATACACGTTAGTATCTATCCTTTCTACTTTTTAGTATGGAAGTTCCTGAAGAAATAAATAGACCTTTTGACTAATCGGGAAGATGAATTGAAAAAAAAGGGTAGGCTGATAGCAGTAATGTGAAATGTTGTCTTTTCAGAAGTATGGCTTATTCTGTCTGTTGCAGATCCCTTCAAATTGATTGGGTGTCTCCAGGGAAACCAAATGGCATCATACATGGATATGATCTTTTACGGAAAACGTGGCATCTGTGCCCTAAGACCCAGAAGTTAATGGCAGGCCACGGGGATGAGTTTTGCAAGGCAGTGAAGTGTCAAAAACCTGAAACTATCTGTGGGCACATTTGCTACTCTCCTGAAGCTAAGGTAAACCTTTTCAAACCAGTCAGTGAAATGTTTTCCTCATTGAACATTCCAGGTAAGAGCCCCTGCTCCTTCCACCATGTTGTATCATGATAGATGCTCCTGCTACTGATCTTTGAAGACCCCATGGAGAAGAAAGGATGCTTATAAAAATCCTCTCATCCTCATGGGCATTTTGGCCTTTCCATTTTTCATCATCTTCACAGGAAATATGAGTTTATTAGAATGATAAGGAACCTCCCAAATTTGTATTTGATTGAGGCGCTTGAAATTTTCTTTACAACAAATCCATTCAGCTACAAATGGATGTTTGTTTACAGGACACTGATGAGTAACTGTGGACAGGACCTTTCAAGGTTTGTCAGAAATATTTTAGAATTATGGTCATTTGTAGATTAATGTTCATATTAGTTGCTGTTTAGGAAGCAGATCAATAATACAGCCAGACAGAGGAGTTTGTAAATGGCTTTTATTGACAAACGACACAGAAAAATCCTTAGTTCGAAGGTAGGATTTCATATAATGAAATAATGTTCCTATTTATCAGCAACATCACACACTCAATGACTAAAGCTACTGCTAAATTCATAATATTCACTGCAAAAGAACTCAGTAATTAAGAAAATGAATTATGGAAGCAATATGGATCAAACTACAAATTATTATGGCTAACACAAGTTTAGCAGTAGTTATCATCTAAGCAATGAATAAAGCTAGTCAGTTACCAGCTAGACGTTTTTGACAGTCTCCAAAATTGTTGTTATGACTATGTTTTATATCATTTTAGACCATTAAATATGTACTGTCTAATGAACATACTTTCATAAAATTAAATTTCTTAGAAGAAAAATGCTGGGATAAATTCACCCACTTAAAATGTTCACTATGAAAAAAAAAGAAAAATATGGATTTTACTCTTCATTTTTTTTTGTTTCCATTATTTTAACATGTGCTATCCAATGATGAGTTGACAAGTGAAAATAATTACATAGGCATATGATTTACTACTTTAAAGATTATCCAGTGGTAAAAGTTCATCAAAGTAAAAACTGATTCTGGCTAGAAGTTATCATCATAACTGAGGTTTAATAAAGGATGTGATAATAGTTTCATCTCTAAACTATGAAATTAAAGCAAAAAAGAGTAAAAGTAGGAAAGTTAATGTTTAAGTGTATTCTAAAATATCAAAAACTAAATTCTCTTAAACTATCCACGTTAAGTTGAAATATATGAAGAAAAATTAACAGAGTGCAACAGAATATTAATAAAACATAATACCTGCCTATAGTTTTTGTATGTTCAGGATAAATTATTTATATAGTTCCTTCACTCTTTTCTTGTACTTTGATATCCAAAACTATTTTTGTAAGCTTTTGAAGAAATTTAATGAGCTTTTGTACCAAGTAAATGACTATCTGTATAGTATTTCTAAATTCAGTACTTTTCCAGATAACAAAGAACTGTTTAGTCTAATTTAAAACAATTTTTAAAAATATTAAGACAAGAAAAAAATAAAGAAATTTTCTACTATTCTACTGAAAGAGAAAGTGAGAAAGAGAGACAACAAAAAAAAAGAAAAGATGGACTATAGGCTTTTATAGACAATAAATATAAAGTGAAGAATGGGGGAAGGAAACAAAAGTTAATTTTGGGGAAATTTGGGAAACTGGCATGGGCAAATCTCATCTAATATTCTTTAAAAAAAAAAGTTAAGGACATGAAAAGAGAGCCAACAAATGGGAGAAAATCTTTGCCACCTTTACCTCAAATACAGCATTAATCTCTAACATATACGAAGAACTCAAAAAACTTGGATTACAAAGAACTCAAAAAACTTAACACCAAAAAAAAAAATCAATAAATGGGCAAAGGAAGTGATAGGCACTTCACAGAAGAAGAAATACAATGAGTCAACAAATATATGAAAAAATGTTCAACATCTCTAGCAATTAGAGAAATGCAAATTAAAACACACTGAGATTTCATCTCCAGTCAAAAAGACAATTATCAAGAATGCAAGTAACAATGACTACTGGTAAGAATGTGGAGAAATAGGTTCCCTCATACATTGCTGGTGGGACTGCAGATTGGTGCAGCCACTCTGGAGAGCACTGTGAAAATTCCTCAGGAAACTTGGAACAGAACCACATTTGACCCAGTTATCACACCCCTCAGCATATACCCAAAGGACTTAAAATCAGCATGCTATAGTGACACAGCCACATTAATGTTTATTGCAGCTCAATTCATAATAGCTAAACTATGGAACCAACTAGGTGCTTCAACAGAAGAACAGATAAAGAAGATGAGGTAAATATACACAATGAAATATTACTCAGCCATAAAGGAGAATGATATTATGGCTTTTGCAGGTAAAGTTATGGAACTGGAATCTATTATGCTAAGTGAAATAAGCTAGTCCCAAAAAACCAAGGCTGTATGTTCTGTTATGTTGATGCTAACACATAACAGGGTGGAGAAGGAAGAATATAATTTCATTAGATTAGACAAAGGAGAGTGAAGGGAAGGGAAGGGGGATGGAAATAGGAAAGATAGTAGAATGAACTGGACATAACGTTTCTATGTTCTTATATGAATACTCTACAATAGAAATTCTACATCATGTACAACCACAAGAATGAGATCCTAATTAGAATGTTATATCCCATGCATGTATAATATGTCAAAATACACTCTTGTCATTTATATCTAAAAAGAACAAATAAAAGTAAACTATTTTTAAAATTTATAAAAGAAACATCACATGCCACTATTTTTATAGGATAAATGTTATAAATCATTAAAAAGAGATGCAGTTCATAATGATGATTCATAGGAAATCTTCATTTTATTTTAAGGATTTAAGAGGCAACACAGGTATTGTCAGTGAAAGATAATGAGGAATTCCATTAAAATTTTAAGAGAAGACACTTATTTGTAAGTTTTGACTTGGGGTCAGGAATGGCTATCTATTTCCTGAAATGAGAGGTGACAAAGAAGTAGAAAAGAGATTTTTATTGTGAGTCTAAGAAACTCTGACTAAATCAATATAAACATCAGGGAGACCTGAAATACTTATTCAAGCTTCCCCACAAGATTACACATGATTACTAATCTTGGTTCTCAAATCTCAGTGAAGATCAGCCTTGAAGGGCTTGCTATAACACAGAAGGCAGGCTCCACTCCCAGAGAGTCTGTGCAGTAGGTCTGGAGTGGACTGTGAGAATTTTTGTTTCTAAAGTATTTCCAGATGATCCCTCTGCAGCTGGTCCAGGGACCACACTTAGAGAATAATTAGTTCACAAAATTGATCAGAAAACCATGGAGCAAGAAGAAGGAAACTATTTGAAAATTACCCAAATGCAATTCAGTTCAGATTATTGAAATTCCCATTTATAATTTCTGAGACAATGAAATGAAGATTGAATTAGAAGATTTAATAAAAAACACTCTAGTTTTTGGGAAACCTCCCAAGAGAAATAATTGCTTGAAAATGTTCCTTTGGGGACCCATCCATGGTGGAAGCTGGAGTGGGTGAGAAGAAAGACATATTTCTCTTGGTTGAAAGAAGGTAAGAATGGCATTGATAATGAAACATGGAGAGTCAGCCAGTCCTAATGGCTCATCACTAAAGAAATTCTTGGGAATAATTTCAAAAGAGGATTAGAAATACTGGGTAAGTGTGCTGAAAGAGAAGACCAGATGCATTTAAGTGTCCAGAAACATTCTGTATGTGAATGACACTAATAAATGCTTTAAAATCAACATCATAAAATAAGAGGGAGATGATGTGGAGCTTCACCCTAACCAGCCTTCCTAAATCTCAAACACATAAGAGATTTCTCAGTTAACTCCTAAAAATAGGACTTCATTTCAAAATTTACCTTTCACATGCATTGAAGGAAAGAACTGCCGGATTTATTCTTGAAATTAGACTAATTTTGAAGCCTTGTTGCTAATAACTAAAGCAAAGGAATTTCATTACAGTTGTGTTAGGCAGGTTACCTGAGGAACCACAGGGGTGGACTTTGGAATTGAGCCCAATTTCTTTGGTTTTAGATAACTTTTGAAAAATAAGGGAAGTACTAAGTTAGTGGCTCCCTTGAAGACTTAGAGATGCTACTTTCTACAGGTACTGTGTTGAGCTTGGTTCAAATGCTGCTATGCGCTAGAGGTAGCAATGAGTCAAAAGAAAAAAGGGAGCCAGGCGTGGTGGTGCACACCTGTGATCCCAGCAGCTCAGGAGGCTGAGGCAGGGGAGTGATGAGTTCAAAGCCAGGCTCAGCAAACTGAGCAAACTGAGCAAACTGAGCAAACTGAGGCACTAAGCAACTCAGTGAGACCCTGTCTCTAAATAAAATACCAAATAGGCCTGGGGATGTGGCTCAGTGGGTGAGTGCTCCTGAGTTCAATCCCCAGTAACCCCAACCCCCAGAAAAGGGAGTACCTCTTTACATGTTTCTTGTTTGCCATGGAAAATACCTATGTAACTTACACAAAGTGTAGGTTCTGAGGCTACATTTCAGGAATTAGCCAGTGATTGATTTGTTGTACATATAGCAGTCCATCTCTCAGATCTCAAGGGAACATGCAAATAGTTAATTTCTTTCACACCTCCTGGGGTAAACACAGAGTTTAGACGAAATCAGCATATTACAATGATGCAACCACATCAATATTTATAGCAGCTCAATTCACAATAGCTAAGCTATGGAACCAACCTAGATGCCCTTCAATAGATAAATTAATCAAGAAGCTATGGTATATATACACAATAGACTATTACTCAGCATTAAAGGAGAATAAAATTATGGCATTTACAGGTAAACAGATGGAACTAGAGAATATCATGCTAAGTGAAATAAGTCAATCCCACAAATCCAAAGTCCAAATGTTTTTTCTGATATGTGGATGCTGATTCCTAATGGGGGTTGGGGATGAATGGGGGGACTTTGGATTGGGCAGAGGGGAGTGGGAAAGATGGTGGAATGAGATTGACAACAGTACCCTAGAAACTTGTATGATCACACAAATAGTATGACTCTCTATCATTTACAACCAGAGAAATGAATAGTTGTGCTCCGTTCATGTACAAAGAATCAAAATGCATTCCGATGTTATATATAGCTAATTAGAACAACTAAAAGTAAAAATTTTTTAAAAAGTAATTTTCATATAAATTTGCTTTTATTAATGTGGTAGTCTATGAGATAGATAGACCAATAGACAGATAGATATCTGTTGAGATTGCCTTTTCTGAAAATTGGGTTCATAAATAAGTCATCATATATAGTTTGAAGAAAATTCAATTTATTAAGGGAAAAAAGAAGGATCATTGAGAGACAGTTTCCATAGACTTGGTGTTTGCAAATTTTAAAAAGCATTAAAATAAAAATATACATTTGAGGAGAAGGGTTCATTAAAAAATAAATTTTTTTCATTGGAAGCACTGACATTCAAAAATAATTCATATTTATAGAGTATTATAGTGGAAAATAAAGCATTGTTGAAGGCGAAAAAGCTGTGCTATATCTCAGATAACATTATTTATAGAATTTGAATGATGCTAGAAAATGCATTTTTTAAACCTATGAAATATGCATGATGTCATCTCAGATCAAGACCTTATAAGAAAATAATTGTATCACATGAGCTACAATGCTTTTAATTAAACTGACATTTCCTTTCAAAATAATTTCAAACTTTCAGGTTTGTTGTGACGGAGTTCTCTATGACCCCCAGCCTGGATACCACTGTTGTGAGGAAAAGTATATCCCATTCATTCCGAATTCAGTGGGAGTTTGCTGTGGTGGCCGAATTAGGGAGATACAACCAAATCATCAGTGCTGCTCTGGGTATTATGCTAAAATTCTCCCAGGTGAGTATCATTTCTGAGTGTAAATTGGGAAACATGAAAATACTAACACATGACTCATGGCAGCAAACTATTTCAAACACCTCTCCAACAAAAACTGAACTGCAAACACACAGCCAATGGCCTGCTTTAAACATCATTTCTTCTTTCAGCTTCATTGAAACACAATCCAGTCTAGGTAGAAGCAAAGGAAAGAACGCCAGAGGCAGAGAGTTATCCACTGTGACCAAATACAGTGGGTTTGCCTCTTGAAAGGTGTAAAGCCAATAAGCACAACCAGGGGATAAAGAAATGGAGAGATGGGGAGACATTTACTACTTACAAGGAGAGCACTGGAGTGTTCTTTGCAAATTATTGCAAAGCAATGTTCTTCCAGAGCAAAGAAAGTAAGGGATTTTATTGGGGAGACATATGCATATTCAAATAGGGAAGACTCATCACCGTAGATCATGGTGTGCACATACCTGAGCATGCTCAGTTCCATGGTCATAATCACCATGTTCAGACAATAATGGCGGATGCAAATATCTCTAGGCAGAGGAGGACTTAGCATTTTAATGCATAAAGTCTACTCCAGGTCATCAAAAAAGAATTAATTCAGAGTGACCACTCAGTGATTTTGGTTCATTCTTTTTAAGTTTTTCCAAAGAGCCTTAGATGAAGCAAAGGGAAAAACAACTTTAAAGCATGTTAACAATCTTTTAAAGGGGCAGCAACTCTTCTCCTGAAAGTATAGGAACTTACCCTTAAAAATGCCTGCCTTGCCTAGAGTCTAACGTGGTTACATAAGGAATATACCTGGAGATCTAGTCAACTCTGTGTACTTGTGACTTTATTCACGTGGCTCAATAATTTCATCATCAAATCTGGGGACCTCTAATTGTTCCTCTCTAAAAAGCGGTTCTCCACTTACTCATTTCTATTCTGAACCACACATGCATTGCTCTCAGTTGGATTAGAATTGCACATTCGATTTATCTGAGAATTCTAGTCCACTGGCAGGGTGTTCTTGTTCTAGGTCAGGCAGGGTACGGAAGAATGCAGCAAAGGGTAGCAACTAGAACTGGACTCCCCTCCCCACCCCCTTTTTTGTGCTTCAGCCAAGTGGTCTTGACTTTTTCCTCCAAATTTCAATAACACAAAAGAACGCTAGGTTAATGTAGTTGGGAATAATGATAATAACAATTGGCATTTATAAAATAGCAAATCTCTGGTATGCCCTGTATTTGAAAGCTTTACATATAATGCCCAATATAATCGTCCTAACTTGTAACTCTCGTAAGTGCGTATTTTATCTGTAGTTTTCAAGCAAGATGCAGGTTTAAAGAGTATCAGTAACATTCATAGGAATGAATAAAAATGGAAGATTTGAAATGGCAATGCAGGCTTGTCTCCCCAAAAATCCATACTCTTTGGAGATCAGTTGTCTCTGTCTTTGTCCAAAATGTGTTAACATGTGTAAACATTTTTTTAAAGGACTATTCTAAACCTCTAAACTTTTTCATTAGTTTAATAAGTAATAAACCATTGTCAGTTTCTATTTATTCTGGAAAAGGCATTGAGAATAACGGATAGTTTGCCATTACCAAAGTTGAATATTGATATCTTCCTTAAAGTACAAAAAGTGAATCTGGGAAGAATAGAAGCAAGCTAAGTTTTGTTTTGTTTTGTTTTGTTTTATTAGTTTTTTTGTTTTGTTTTGTTTTGGATGCCTTAGGAAAACTGAGTATTCTGAGATGCCTATTTTAATGTGAAATTTATGCCAAACATCTGGTTAAATTAGGCATTGATTTTTCAGTTAACTTTGTATTTGGTACAAATATGTCTGTATATCCACCCAAGGTATGTGAAATGAAAAATTTTCTTGTCCAATTTTTCTTTTGCTAAACACTAGAGCAAAAACAGAAGGTGTGGTAATTAAATACACTCCAAGTTTATTATTTCCCTTTACAATTCATAGAAAAAAATGTGTCTTTTTAATAGTGTTGTTGTTTCTGATTATCAAACCATATTTGCTTAGCTGAATAACTCCTCACCAGATTTTCCAAGTAAGAAAATATATTGATAGAAATAAGGATTTTGTAGAAAATTGATAATTATTATATTGTAGTTCCTGGTTGCTAACAACTAGTCAAATACTGTCAAATTCTTTATTTTCTCCAAACACTTAAATTTAGGGAGTTTTCCTTTATAATTCTTATCTTCCCTTCCCTACAAATTTAAAAAGTACAGAAATGACATAGATATTTCTAGTTCTATTCTTATATCCTTTAAACCTGTAGACTCTACCAGGCTTTTCTCTACGTCTAGCATGCAACTAAACGATCATGTTTTTCCAAGTCACACTTAAATTTTTGATGTTATGATTTACAACAAACCATTCAAATGCTGAAAAATATCCTGTGTCCCTGAAAATTAATGAGGTCTACTTGGTTGCATATACACTGTATTTGACTCTAGAGATTGGCCTGCTCCTTTTTCAATCCTACCAGGGTCAGATTTAGAGCTGCTAAGAACTACTTTTGTTCTATTTCAAAATAAAATTTGACACTTTTTTTTCTGAAAATGAAATAACCCATGAAAACTCATAGTCTCTTATTGATATTATATAAACCTTTTAATACCTAATTTTTAAAACAAAGAGTACTGAAATCTCCATTTCTGTATGTGTGTGGTATACATGCTTATTCAGACCTAAAGCATTTTAATACCTACCAAATGGTTAATCATGTCCCACATTTGGATTCTTTTTGAGTAGTTCGTTTTTCACAGTATTGGAACGCCTACTGTGGTGTCAAGAGAAAGAGTAATGCAATCTCCTGGAATAATCAAAGGCAGTGTTCAGTCTCAATCTTCAATCTGAATGTACCTAAATGCAGAAATTCTTTCATGACCTCTGTCCTTAGCCCATGGTCTTTGTTAACTAGTTTAAGGCTGTTTGCATCAAGAAAGAAAGCACAGTGACCCCAAACCATCTTGTATCTAAGTGTAATTAAAATCCAATCATTTGTCTCCCAGTTCCAGGCTACAATAGATACAGGCATTCTGATATTTGTAGATGAGTCTGAAATATTGGTTAACATTTACTTCCTTTTCTCTTCAGGACGTTCCTCCAAGTACCCCATAACAAAGAGGAACAGAGAAAGGAATGTTCATCCCCCCCAACACTTTTTTATAAATATGCTAATGACCCCAACTAAATGTTAATGTGGGTCATTCTTTGATAAGAATAACAATTAACTGTTAGACTGCATGGTAGCTTTTAGAGAGAAAACATTTTCGAGCCTGGCCTGAAATAGATTCATTTTGAGAGGTTAATGAGAAGGTGACTGATCCTTGTATCTTATGTCTAATAGCCCTTTTTTGAAAGGAAAAAAAAAAATCCGTTTTATTTCTCATTGATATAATCTGCATCTCTTTTATGAAGTCTTTTCTTCTGTCAGTAACTGAACAAGATTTTCAGGGATTCTTAAAAATATGGATAAAATATCTAAACCAATTAATATTTGGTATGCTCAGAAGAGCATTTCTTTAAAAAAAAATATTGCTTTCCCAATTATAGTTGAGTACCCTGTGTTTTCTCTAAGTCTACCACTGTCCTAGGTGATATCAAATTAACTGATCCCACCTCACTCCTGTGTGACAGTGGGGGTTTAAGGAGATCTCTCCAGAGGCAGAGGAGATGTCTACTTAGAACTTCTAAGTGTTTGACCATGTTGCAGAAAGAATTTAAGTACACATCAGGTTTTGGCAAAAGGAGGAGGAGCTTTATTAGAAAGTGAAAGGTGAAGGTGTACACTCGAAGAGCAGAATTCAGTCTGTCTTGAGAGGGTGATGTACTGCCATGACTTCAAGTCAAATTTTTATTAAAGTATATAATTAGATGGAATATGTATGATTCAAAGAGTCTGGGCCTCTCTCCTGACAGAAAACACTGACCAAATCTGGATTTCCCATCAGGTCATCTGATCAACATCTCTGGCAGTTGGGCAGTTGATCAGGTGATCAGCCCAGAAGGTCATGAGCCAATCAAATTATCCCCTTGCCTCATGGAGGTAATGATCTCTTTCTGTTGCCATCTTCCTGTGCTGCTACTTTCAAGAAAACTTACAGGGAACTGGAAAGTTATAAAGTAATTTATTGGTCATTTAGTATTCTTGGATTGTGGTCTTTTTCTGTCCCTTCGGCCTCTTGGTTCAGCTCATAAGTGTGATGGGCTGACAGATCTGACTCCATGAGAATGTTATAGGCCAGACTCTTAAGGCAAATGACTAAACAGACTCCATTTTGCTCTGAGACTCCATGTTATGTAGGAAATAAGCTTCTCCCATGGGAATACCCCACCTCTGTGCCCATCATCAGTTACTTGGTGTGACATGTTTAATAATATACAATGGCAACTCCTATGTAGTAAAGAATTGCTCTCTTTTGATTCCTATTGCTCCTAAACAATGTACCATGTAAACAGTAATTGTGTGGATGTTAGCAACCATTCTTTAGTTTGTACCTAGGTAAGGATCATTTTGACCCACTTTCCCCTCTGTTGATGATCTCATGATCTCATGATGTTAGTTTGTAATTTCGAATCATAGCAACAGACACTTATGATTGATGTGATTTTTGGTATAAGAACCCCTACAACCCTGTGGTCGGGGCTCTTCTCTCAATAGCCATTTTTTGGGGCATTGTGTGAGACAGTCAGCTGGCCAGCTTAATAAAGACTCTCAAATTTGGACTTCTCAGTGGTGATCGGTCTGTTCTTAAGTTGCTCCCCATAACAATAAGTTGTTTGAGTTGCTAATGAGTTGTTTATTCTATATTTTAACAGGAATAGTTTTCCTTTAGAGACTCCACATTCTCTCTGTGTCCCGAAATTTCTATCTTACCTGAACCATGTAACAGATTATGTTAAAATTTACTAGTGAGGGACATTGTTTATTTTGGCTTTGAAGATTTAAGAAAGATGTCACCTACATTTCAGACCAAACAGGAGACTCTATTACCCAAAGGAAGTAAATATGTTTATGAGAAAAATAGTAATTTACTGTTCACAGCAATCAAATTCCTCCTTCATTAGCCTCTGTGAAAAAATTCTCAAGTCCCCTTCAACTTGTAGATACCATGTTATAGAATCCTTTCAAAGACAAAGGATTAAGTCCACTGTCCCCTGAATTCTAGAAATACACATTTTGAAAGAAAACTGAGAATGCCTCCTGAGTACTTACGCTGAAGAAATGAAAACATGTTTACATAAGACTTATCCATGAATGTGTATGACTGCTCTATTCATAAATGCCCCAGAAGTAAAAACAATTCAAAAGTTCTAAAGGGAGTAAATGGGCAAACTGTGGTACAAAGCAATTCTACCTAGCAATAAAAAGGAACAAAATCTGGATAAATATCAAAAAGGGATTATGCAGAGTGAAGAAAACTAGAGTCAAAATGCAACAAACTCTGAGATTCCATTTGTAAGACATACTC
This sequence comes from Sciurus carolinensis, assembly GCF_902686445.1. Classification (NCBI taxonomy): domain Eukaryota; kingdom Metazoa; phylum Chordata; class Mammalia; order Rodentia; family Sciuridae; genus Sciurus; species Sciurus carolinensis. The sequence goes on from NC_062224.1 coordinate 73,439,322, forward strand.
AAAGACGAATTAGAGTTACAGAGAACCAGTTGGTGATTGTCAAGGATAATGGGTGGGAAAAGAGAGACTATAAAAAGATAACATTGGGGTGTTTCTGGGAAATGAAACTCTTTTGTATCCTGATTCAAATGTTAAATGCTGATCATTGTATCCTGATTTACAGAAGTGTGTACCCAAAATGGCCAATTTTACTGGATGATATTTTTAAAAACAGTATGCCTTAGAACACAATTTCCATGTTACAAGTATGGAAAGTGACATATATGTACATGACCTAGTCATTCAGCTAGCCAAGACTAGAATTTTCATGATTAGATTCTACATCGAGCCCTTCATATTGTTTCAAATAGTAATGTGCTGATGTTGTATGTGTAATTTAATGCATTTTTCTGTTCTGTTGGTAAAACAGAAGGAAAGCAAACATATCTCTACTAAAATTTACAAGGAAAATCATTATTTTAAAAAACAAACAAAAATGTCCTAGTCAGAAACTAGACTTCTTATGCCAGGTAATATTTTATATAATTGTGCTCTAATGAAAGAAAAAAAAATTCTTTATAGTGTTACAGTGGTTTCATGTTGAATAATTTGTGAAAATGGGTTCTAGAGTCAAATTACGTGGTTCCACATCCCATGTCTTTCACTTCTTAGTCTTTCGACATTCATTGAGTAGCTTAACCTAGTAATATTCATGGGAGACTAATGTCTCCTATGTCCTTTGAGCTGGTGAGTTAGAATCTACAAATTTATCAGCTCTCATGTACTAACAGAAAGAAAGGTTTGATGTAATTGGGGAGCAGAAGAGTAAGGGGGTTACAAGTCTCCCTCAATTGACAAAAGAGAGTTTGCAATGAATCCTGCCAGAGCAAAGACTCTGGAGTTTTCACTTTCATCAGGTCACATAAAAGGGCAACCAGTTCACAAAAGCTAAGAATGGCAAGTCAAACTGCCACGGAGATGCTGTGAAACCAAACATCCTACTGATTCTCTGAGACTAAGCAATCCTCTAACCTATGGCAGTGGGACCTGGGAAAGTTATGAATACCTTCTAACCTTTAAGGAGAAAGAGATTTTCCAATTTGCATAACATTGCAGCTTAGACTCTAGGCCCTAACATGTGCTTTCTTCTGGCAAAGAGATGTTGGGAGACTTTGTGTCCCTTTGTTAGCATCCCTGTTGAAAACTAGAGGGAACCAATTCCCTTGCACTATCCTGGAAACATAACAAAAGTTCACCCACATATTGTGTGAGTGGAATGAATCTTATAAAGGAAATCAAATGTCTCTCAGTCTATTAGTTTCATATTACTGCCAAGACATTTTGGTTATTACTAAATTACCACAAATGCTGTGGCTAAAAACATCACAACATTTATCATCTCATATTTCTCAAGGTCAAAAGTTCAAATTGGATCTCACTGAACTAAAATCACTGTGTTAGCAGCACTCGTTCCCCATCGGAGGAAAGAATGCATCTTCTTGCCTTTACTACCTTCTTGGGGCTACCCACATCCTTTGGCTCATGACCCTTTTCCATCTTTCATACCAGCAATGGAAAAATCAATGCTTTCTCACATCATTTCATCACACTTAATTCCATGTGCTGTCTTAATTCCCCTTTGCACATGATATGACACAGTCACAGGCCCCAGGGATTACAAGGTAGGCATCTCTAGGAGGTCATATTCTATTTACCACACTAAAGGTATAATTGATAACTGTGAGAATTAAGAAGATGCTTCTCTAAATACTTGGGCTATGAAAGTCACAAATGAATGTAAAAAGATACTGTGAGTGTGAATGCAAGAGAAGATGCTGAGCGTAGATCCACTACTCTAAATTAAGCAGCTGCCTCAGGGATTGGAGATAGGATGGTATTCGGTTGGGAACTATAGGGAAGTGAGGAAGCACAATCTTGTTAATGGCCCTTAAATCTTGTACAAAGTGGCACACAAGTCATTTATCATTTTGATGGAATGAACAGAGTATTACAAGGGCTAGTACAGGGGATAAGGAGTCCTTTCCAGAACTATGTGCATACAATGCATCACAGTTATGCAGCTTCATTTTTTCTTTTTTTTTTTTTTCCAAGTAGATTTTAGGCCAGTTTTAAGAGCAGAAGCAGACTGATAAGAGACTTTTAAGGGTTTAGCCTCTTCTATGAATCCCACACATGAAAAGTCTTTTCCCTACAGGCTCTTGGAAACAGATTTCAGATCTCAGATGTTGATCAGAAAGACATCAGGTATTGTGGATAATCAATCTGTGCCAGCACCAAATTACTGACCTGGGATTTTTTCTGGCAGTTGCAGAAAGGAGATTTGGGGTTCACATTTAATCCTGGCATCTCATTTACAAAGTGGATTTCCTCCCAGTGGATGCACTGGAGTGGAATTATTAAGCCAAAAAAAAAATTGTGATAACAAGAGAGAGCAAAGAAATACAAAAGCAGAATCTGAGAGTTATTTGAAATTTCTACCACTGAGCCATTTTGGTTATACCTAGGAAGGAATAATGAAAAAGTAGTAGGGTTTATGGTTGATGTTATACATGCAGTATCGATTAGATACTGTCACAGTCTATTTTCTGTGGCTGTAATAAAATACCACTGTATTTTATTTTAAGTAATTATAAACAATAGAAGCTTATTTGGCTCATGATTCTGGAAACTGGGAAGTCCAAGGTCCTGGCACCAGCATCTGGCAAGAAACTTCAGGGTGCATTATCTCATGCAAAAGGCAGAAGCAAGAATGCATGCTGTAGAAATTTGAAGGAGGGGCAAAAATTGGGCTGAACTCATCCTTTCTATCAGGTGTGGAACTGGGCTATCAGTAACCAATTCGCACAGCAACCGGTCATTTTTAAGACAACAGCATTAACTCATTCACAAGGAAGGAGCTCCAAAACCACCAATTTTTACAATTTAATGCAAATTTCTTCTTTATGTCAATGTCAAGGTCAGTTATGTCAAGGTCAGTTATGATTAGACCAAAGCAGCTACATTCATTGAGTTTGTCCTTTTCATTTTTCCATTCTTTCTTTCTACCTAAAGCAGAGCAAATATTTTCCAGGACCCTTTTTCCTATTAATATTGATTTTTGCTTTGTGTATGGACTAGATACAGAGGTGTCTTTGTTCTCATCTTTATCTAATTGTTTAATCTGAGAAACCACTAATTTAGCCTGATTGTTTTTTCTTTTTCTGAGTCATAGTATCCATGTGCTCAGCAAGCAATTATAATTTCCGAAGCAGGGATAGTATACAATCTATCATCTATTTTCTGGCAAGCTGAGATATCTTCTTCACCCCTGATGAGACCAGAGTGTTCTTGGAAGGTAGTAGTTAAGGGGTCTCTGAAACCAGGTACAGATTTATTTTTTTCCTGTTTATAAGACTGGATTTTTTAATTGTGGGAGAATACGTATAAGTAAAATTTACCATGTGAACAGTTTTTTGATGCATAGTTCAGTGACATTGAATATATTCACATTGTTCCACAATCATCACCACCATCCATCATGAGAACTCTTTTCTCTGTCCAGACTGACACTCATTATTCATCTAGCACTAACTCCCTGCTCATCCTTACCCTCGACACCTGGCAGCCACCATTCCATTTTTTGTCTCTATAAATGTGTCCACTCTTGGTACCTCATATAATTGTAAGCACCTGTTTGTCCTTTTGTGATTGACTTCTTTCACTTAACATCATTCTTTCAAGGTTTATTCATATTGTAGCTTATGTCAAAATTTCATTCCTTTTTAAGTCTGAATAATATTCCATTGTATGTAGATGTCACCTTTTTTATCCATTTATCCATCAACAGACATTTGAATCATTTCCACTTTAGGTTAATGTGAATAAAGCCACAGTGAACATTGGTGTACAAATATCTGTTCAAATGCCTGCTTTTGATATATCTGAAAGTGGAATTGCTGGATTATATGGCACTTTATGCTTAATTTATTTTTGAGGAACTGCCATACTGTCTTCTGCAGTGGAGGCAACATTTTATATTTTCAACAGCAATACACAAGGGTTCCAATTTCTCCATACCCTTGCCAACGTTTATTAGCTGTATTTTGTTAATAGTTATCCTAATGAGTATGAAGTGGTGTTTCACTGTGGTTTTGATTTGCATTCCCCTCTGACTTAGTAAGATCAAACATCTTTTTATGTATTTATTGACCATTTTTATACTTTCTTTGGGAAAATATCTACCCAAGTCCTTTATTCATTTTTAAAATAGTGTTGTTTTTTAAATATTGTCAAGTTGTAGGATTTTTTTCTATATTCTGGATATTAATCCCTGTTGTGATTTGCATGTGGTTTGGGTGTGTCCCCCCACAGGTTCATGTGCTGGACTCTTGGTCCTCACTGCGGTGATGTGGATAGCTGGTGGGAGCTTTGAGAGGGGGAAGGTAGTAGAAGGTAACTAGATCATTCTGGGCACTGACCTCAGAAGGAATTCATGTATTTCTTATGGAACTTTAATTAGTTCCTGGAACAGCCAGAACTAACTAGTTCTGTTGTTTTAAATTGTCTGAGCCTGGTCCCTGAAATTCTCATTTCCTCTCTCACTATATGACAACTCTCTCCTTCTCACACATCTTTCCACCACAAGGCCAGTTACTATGAGACCCCCTATCAAAGCTGAGCAGATGTTGGTGCTATGTTCTCAAACTTCCAGAAGTATGAGCTAAATAAACCCATTTATAAATTGCACAGCCTCAGATATTTTGTTGTAGTTCAGAAAATGGACTGAGACTATCCCTTATCAGATATAAAATTTTCAAATATTTTCTTCTCTGTGTTGCCTTTTTACTTTGTTGTTACTGTTCTTTGATAGCATAAAAGTTTTTAATTTTGATGAAGTCCATTTATCCAGTTTTTATTGCCTATGTTTTTGATGTCCAATAAATCATTTCCAAACTCAATGAACTGAAGCTTTCCCTCTCTTTTCCATTTTCTTTGAAGAAATTCTAAAAAAGAGCTTTTCTGTCTAGATCTTTGATACATTTTGAGTTCATTTTTGTAGTGTCTGGTATAAGGTCAGGGTTCAACCTCTTTATTTTGTATTGGAATATCAGTTTTCCCAACACTGTTTGCAAAAAACAAAACAAAACAAAACTAAACTAAACAAAAAAACAGTCCTTTCCTCTATAGAATGGTTTTGGCACACTTGTTGAAAATGATTTGACTATACATTTGAGGGTTTACTTCCAGGTTCTCTCTTTCATTGGTCTATATATCATCTTTACACCAGTACCACACTATTTTGCTTATAATATCTTTGCACTAAGTTTTGAAATCAGGAAGTGGGAGACATACAGTTTTGTTCTTCTTATTCAATATTGTTATAGCTATTTAGAATCCCCTGAGATTCAATATGAATTTTAGGATGGATTTTTGTATTTCTAAAAGAAGCATCAAAATTTTGACAGGGCTTGCATTGAATGTGCAGATCATCTCGGGTAATAGTGGAACCTTAACAATATCAAGCCTCACAATCCATGAACATGGGATGTTCTTCCATTTAATTCATTCTTCCTTAATTGCTTTCAGCAACACTTTATAGTTTTTAATATGAAAATCCACTTAGTAAAGTTCATTAAGTAGTTTTTGTATTAGTACAAATGATACTTGTTTTCAGATTGTTAATTCTTAGGATGTAGAAACCTTCCTGATTTTTGTGTCAATTTGGTAATTGGCTGAATTTATTTATTAGTTCTAAAGGATTTTCTTGTGAAATCTGTAGGGTTTTCCACATATAAGATCATGTTGTCTGAGAACAGAAGTAGTTTTGCCTCTTCCAGTTCAATTTGAATGTTTTTTATTTCTTTCTCTTTTCTCATTGCTCTAGCTTAATATCCATTGGTACGTTGAATAGCAGTGGTGAAAAACAGCATCCTTCTCTTCTTTCAGAGGAAAAGCTTTCAGTATTTCACTATTGAGTAAAATGTTATCTGAAGGTTTGGGCTTTTATATATATATATATATATAGGCTTCTTATTTTGTTGAGGTAGTTTCCTTCTATCCTTATTTTCTTCAGTATTTTTATAATAAAAAGGGTTGAATTTCATTAAATGCCTTTTTAACACCCTGACCATGATTTTTTTTCTTTACTCTTTCATTATGGTGTATTACATTGATTGATCTTTATATATTGACATGTTTTTCCATTCCAAGAATAAATCCTAGTTGGACATATTATATAATGTATTAAATTCAGTTTGCTACTATTTTTGTTCAGTTCTGCACCAATATTCATAAGGAATACTGGTCTGCAGTTTTCTTTTCTTCTAGTATCTGTCTGATTTTAGTATCAAGGTACTGCAGCCCTCACAGAAGAGTTAGGAAGTATTCACTGTTCTTCTGTTTTTAGGAAGAGTTTGAGAAAGATTAGTGATATTTATTCTTCTTTAAAGGTTTGATATAATTCATAAGGGAAGTTATAGGGACCAGAGTTTTTCTTTGTCGGGAAATTTTTGGTAACTTATTCAATCTTTTCACCATTTACGGGTCTGTTTATATTTTGTTTATTCATGATTCAGTCTTGGGAGGTTTGCGTTGCTAGTAATTTATCCATTTTATCTAGTGGGACAAATATTTGAGCAATGAATTTGGACAGGAAAGACCTCAGGGATAGCTGCTAAGAGTTCTTGTCCTATTTTTATACTCTATTTATGTATCCATAGTTGAGTACTGTCCCATATTTCCTATACTGCTTTGGTAAACAATTCACCTCTTGCTTCTACTAACCAAGTTGTAGTATATCCAGAACAAGGAGATGAACTAATTAATAGAGAACAGGAATTTCAGGACTATAGGCAATCCTTAATTCTTAGTGAACTTGTGCCTTTTCTTAGAAAAGCTTGCAAGTCTTTAATTATGTTATACAAATTTAATATAAACCATTGTTTAAAGCTATACAACCTGCCAGGTTGGTTATCAACTCATTTACCTTATAAAACGTAGTGAAGGAATATTGCCGAGGCAGGGAAATATGTTTTAAGGGATAGTAGAGGAAAGGGAGGAAGAACAGTTGAAGGTCCAAGAGGAAAAGGAGGAGGAAGGTTGGGACAGGAGGAAATCAAGGTTTGAAGATCAAGATGGAGGCCAACCAGAGTTGGGTCATGAAATGGAAGAGGGATGATGTGTTGATTTTTAGATCCTCCAAGTTTTGTTAGTTCTTTCTAAGATATTGTTAAAGGGAGCAAATTTTAAAATCTTTTGAGTTTTCTTATCTTTTTGAGATCTCTTCATAACTAACTAAATAAAGCTGACTGTTGAAATTTAGACTATTTGAATCTTTGGATCTTTTGATTAGTGATATTCAATGTCTGCCATGGTCCAGCAAATTGTGAATGTGCTGATTTGAACATAGTGATTTTACCTCCACTTACTTAAGTGATGCTCCTTTGGAAGTATTTTGTTTGGTTACATTGATGTTGTCATGGGCAATACAAATTTATCTATAGTTAGTTTCTAAATTCATTTCACTTTTTAAAAACTTACACTAATGAGAAAAGGCATTGTTTTTCTGTAATGTAACCCATATCACTAGACCTATGTGTTCATTTTTAAGGGAAAAGGAAAGAGATAACAGAGTCTAACTTCTAAATTGGTATGTGTGAACAGACATATATATGTTTGTTTATATATCTTGACACAAAAATTTTGGAGATATTTTGAGATTTTGCAACTCCAATATAATGGTATGCTTTGTAGTTTCTGACAATCAGTTGGACTCTTCAATATGATTGTGATAGACCTTAATTGTGAGTCATAGCATATTTTTTTTTTAAATTCATGCAATGATTGTTATTGTCCTAAATTGACAGGTGAAGTATGCTGTCCAGATGAACAGCACAATCGGGTTTCCGTTGGCATCGGTGATGCCTGCTGTGGCAGAATGCCGTATTCCACCTCAGGAAACCAGATTTGCTGTGCTGGGAGCCTCCATGATGGCCATGGCCAGCAGTGCTGCGGTGGACAGATTGTGAGCAAAGATTTAAAGTGCTGTGGTGGAGAAGTGGAGGGCATGCTGTACAGTCCCCTCCCAGGTAAGGGGCCCTTCTCTACCTTTCAGTACATGGAGAATCTGAGAAGCAGAGAGGGTGACATTTGCCCTCAAAATAGAACAAGTAGAGCTTACATTAATTGATATCCAGTGTAACAATTAGTAACATACCATATAACAAATTAAAATGTCATTTCCCATTTCTTGTGTTTATCTGATGCATTTCATTAAGACACTTCAAAAAAAAAAAAAAAAAAAAAACCCTAAAATAAACGCCCATGAGAATGCATTGACTCTGGATCAAAAGAATATATTCCTTCTTGTAAATATTAATTAATATAAAATTAACAAATTATATTGTGTATAATTCCTTCACTTCCTTATTCTCTTATACTTGTGAAGCTAGCAGTAACAATAATAACAAACATTATCATTGAATGAGTACTTATTCTCTACCAGGATCTGTCCCAATGTTTTGTATATCATTAATAAAACTAATCTTTACAACAATCTTAAAATTGGTACTATTATTATTCACACTTTCAAAATGAGGAAAAGGGCTGAGGATGTAGCTCAGTGGTAGAGCACTTGTCTAACATATGTAAAGCCCTGGGTTTGATCTCTAGCATGGCAAAAATAATAAATAAAATAAAAATAAAAATGAGGACACTGACACGAATATTAGAAATTTATTCAAGTTCATATAGATAGTTAAATCTAAAATTTGAAGGCCTAAAATTCATACAGTTTAGGGGGAAATAGTTTTAAGAAAAGAAAATTAAATTATGAAGACAAAATAAGATGTAGAATGAATATTTATTTGTAGTGGGAAAATAAATTACAAAAATTATAATTATATTTAAACAAAAAACCCTGGAAAATCCCACAAACATAAAAATAGCACATTTTTATTATGTAATTCCTGGCATTTCTTTACCAGTTTTCCCCCTGACCAGCTTAACACATGCCCTTGGATAACCCCTTTATGTGACCATGGTATTTTTACTAAAATTAAAGGAGAACAGAAAGATAATTCAGTCTTTCCTGTAACATGGGTAACCATAATTAATTTTAAAAGAATATAAAGTTTTTTAAAGTAGCCTTAAGCTTCATAAATCATTATTATAATATTGTGTAAATATTTAGGATTATTTTCTAACTTGGGGAAATCTCTACTGAGGATCTTTCTAGGATTTTGAGGCATTTAAAATTTTCTGGTCTGAAAATGATTCACAGTGACTTATCTTAAGTATTTGTTGAGTTGACATTATTGACCTGTATTTCATGGATATTCTTTCCATATGAGTTGTAAGTTATCATAGATGTCACTATCCTATCTGCAAATCAGCAGGAAGTATGTTTTCCAAAATATTCATGAGTTACTTCTCTTTATATTTTGTGTTATTCAATAATCAAATGACCTGTGCATTACTTCAATTCTAAATTTGTCATTTTCTTTTAAATGGTTTGCTACTTGAAATGTGATCTGAAATATATATTTGTTACAATCCCCCTCCTTTATATTAGAAAAATTATATTTAAAATGATAAAATATTAGAATAGTTTTATTTCACTAAATTTTTCATTGTTACAGCTTTTGTTCCATTCATATTGGGTTTTCTGGCTGACTTTTCTTTTTCTAAAGATTCCCTTTATATGCATCCAAATTAGGAGTCTGTAATTTTTCACATTCTATATCTTTCCAAATTTCAGCTGCAGTGGCATATTCAAGACAACAATTTTTTTATGGGAGGTGACTTAAATCATATAAATATATCCACTGAACCCAAATGATAATTTCTCTTTTGACTTTGTTTTCTTAGTATTGAAGTGCTTTTCTTAATAGTTTTCATTTCAACTTTACATAGAAGAGAAACATACTATGTGCAAGCAAATGATCTTTATCAATAATACTGTAACAATCAATTTAAATTGTTACTTATGGATAACTCTGATTTTTTTACACATGTGGGGTACATCATTTTGTTTCTATGGTTGTACATGTTGTAGATTCACACCATTCGTGTAATCGAACATGTACATAGGGTAATGATGTCTGTCTCATTCCACCATTTTTCATATCCCCACTCCCTCTCATTTCCTTCTACATAACCTAAAGTTCCTCCATTCTTCTCTCACTCCCCACTCCCCACCCCCATTATATATCATCATCCACTTATCAGGGAAAACATTCAGCCTTTCTTTTTTTGGGATTGGCTTATTTCACTTTGCATGATATTCTCTAATTCCATCCATTTATTTGCAAATGCCATAATATTATTCTTCTTTAAAAGGAGAAATTATGGTAAGGCAGCAGGGAATTCATAATTCATCTCCATCAAGATATTATAATGTCTTATAATCATACTTACAGGGACCCTAGAGAGGGAACCCCTACTGGTTATGGGGTAGATTTACCCTGAACCTAGTGAAGCTTGAACTTCAGGGTCTTTTGTTGAACAAGCCCCATTTAAGGCAAATGTGGTTATATATTTTTATAAAATTCATAAAGATTTTAATATTTAACTACAATTTGTTAAATCCACTGTCTCTTGCCCTTTTAACTTTATCTCTGGGATATGTGCTCTTATATCATAGGCATTTTTGAAATCTAAGTAGACATTCAGCAGTTAGTTTCCAAGTTCACCTGAGATTGTGACCTTTCCTATAGCCAGGAGGGGAAAAGAGCAGAGAATAACACACATAGGAGTTTGTGTTGACCAGGTCTAGAAGTAGCAAGCATTTGTATTAACATTCCATCAACTAGAAGTCAACAATCTGTTGACACCTAAATACAAGGGAGGCTGGAGTTTTGCTCATGAATCTTTTGCCACTATGACTAATAAAAGGTTCTAGCTCCATCCAATTGAATAGAGAGTCTATGCTCTAGACCCCCTTAAGTAATCTGATACCTGGACAAACATTGGATACTATCTAACAAAAAACAAATATTCATTTTGTCTGATGAGCAGGTCCAATATAACATAACCAGCAAGTGGCAAACATTTAATGAATGACCAGAAAAAAAAAAAAGACATTATAAAGTTTGCATGCACACCAAATACTTGCAAAAGTTAAACGAAAAGGTACTTACTATGTATAAAAGCTACAGTCTAAGGTAGTGGCACTTAAAGTATTGCTCTGGGAATCTTGGTAGTCTCCAAGACTTTTTCAGGTGGTCTCTAAGATTAAAAGTATTTTCATAAAATGCCATTTTATACCTTTTTAACTCCCATTCCCTCTTGAGAGCATAGTGGAGTTTTCCAGAGGTTATGTGACATGGGATATTGCAGTAGATAGAATGCAAAAGCAGACATGAAAATTCAGTTACTTCCTACTGTATAAGACATTACAAGGGCTTGCAAAAATGTATGCAATGTCATTTTGCTCACTAATTTTTCAGTGTGGAAATATGTTTACTTCCATAAATATATTCATTATGGATTTATTATTGCTAATTTTAAATGAATTAATAAATACATATTTCCAAATTAAATTTAATTCTAAGATGGTAAGTATCAACTGATATAATCCATATAAACAATGGCTATTTGGGGTCTTCAATAATTTTTAAGACTATAAAGGTGTTCAGAGGCCAAAATTTGAGAACCACTGCATTAAAGGCATAGTAATGTATACCAGAAAATCATGACACTTGGTCATACTTATGACTAATCTGTTGAGTATTTCCTCCTCTTTTAAATGAAGTAGCTAATGCAGTAGCAGTGAGGATGCAAAAGTGTTGCTTCCTTAGTACTGCAATAGGTCAGAGTTTAAAAAGGGGAGCAAAATATCTCATTTCATTGTCTTTGTTCATCTGTAACTTTTCAAAATTTGTCCATTGCCATATTAATTCATTCAATAAATATGTATCATGTAGAGCCTATATTCAAGATATTCTTGATGCTTTGTGAGTGTAAAAATGGCTATGATTCCAGTTTTATCTTCAAGGACGTAAAATCTAATCAAGGAGAAAAATATCTATAGGGTTATGCACAGCCTAAGAGGAACCAAAATACATGCACATTCTTGAGAATGAAAGATCACTATAGTCAAGGTGATAAGGAAAGTTAAATGTGGGTTGTTCCATTGGACTGGAATATCAAGCACTGAGAAGGATCCAGAGAGGAGTGGCTTGATCTGAAGTGAGAAATGAACAATCTGCGCAATAACCAAATGGCAGTGAACACTAGCTTATGTGAGGTATATGCCCTGCCTAAAGAAATAGTAGGAAATAAATCTGAGCAAGTCATAGGATTTGTGCATTATTTAGTACTGCAGGAAGAGTCATTATGATTATAAGAACTGTGATTTAAGTAGATTAATTAAATTTGGAATGGCAGAATGAATGGGAAGGAGAAGAAAAGAGAAGTCTGAGCACTATTGCCTTAAAATAAATTGCACCTATACTAAGAAGTAGAGTTTACTGTCCACTAGGAACAAAGATTCTTAATTATTACTCCTTGAGAATCTTTGGAAAATTTCAAAACCTGACTTCAAAAAAAAAAAAAAAAACATAGACAACACACAAAATTTTGCCATGATTTTTACACCCTTGAATTCTATCCATGGACCCAAATTTCAGAATCACTCCTTTATTTGCTTCAATGTGATATGTGTTTTAGTCAGCTTTTCTCTGTTGTGACCAAAAGACCTGACGATTTAGAGGAAGAAAGTTTTATTTGGGGGCTCATGGTTTCAAAGGACTCAGTCTACCAGTAAGCAGAAAGAGAGCTCTGCTCAAGAAGGACAAAATAATACCCCAAAGGCACACCCCCAATAACCCACCTCCTCCAGGCACACTTCACCTGCCTTCAGTTACCACTCAATCCCTATCAGGGGTGAATGCACTGATTAGGTTAAAGCTGTCATAACCCAGTCATCCCACCTCTAAACCTTCTTGCCTTGTCTTACACATGAGCTTTTGGGTGACAGCACATATCTACACCATAACAATATTTGATGCCAGGGAATGTTTCTTAAAGAAACTGTGGCATTCCTCAACTCCTGTGAATCAAGCTTAGCTCTAGAATTTTTTATGACTATTCACAGTTCCACCAATATTAATAAGGTGGAGGACTGGAGGAATAATGCTTTTTAAAAAGGGAAAAATTATCTTTTCATTCTCTTGACCTTCCTGCAGTTTTCACTGAAAACAGACAGGTTCTGCATGTCTTTTTCATTTCTTTGCTGCTGGTGGTACCTAATGACTGTGATCTTAATGACCTTCCAGAATATCCACATGGCCCCTTTTCTCCTCAACCTAGCCACACCCCATACCTGCGACACAAGGACTCCTATCTTCTAATATTGCTCCTAAGTCTGGCCTCTCACTGCCTGGCATTGTGTGCCTGCCACGAGATGAGGTTGGCTCATAAAACATCTCTTTATGTACTTTATTACTTAAACTCTTTTATTTGCCTGCAGGAGCCCTTTAACAAAATCACATTGAATTGACTTTCTCACACCAAATCAAATCTCCCTGGTCCCAGTTCAGTTGTCTTTGTCAATATGTATTTTATAAATGGAGTGAATTAACAGATGCTGTTGGAACAGAAGTGCTAGGGTAGCGTTTATGTTTTTAGTGCTCTCTCTGGGCAGATGAGTTGTGTAGGAGTGTTATACAGGTATCTCGGGATGAAAGTCATGTTCGTCATTTCAGTGGATATGTATTCTTAACCATTTTCTTTACATACTTTGAAGCCTCTTTATTATTCATTTTTTCCTTCATGTTTGTTTATATGGCTTTATCATTGCCATTACTCTTTGGTTAGATTTGACATATCTGTTAGTATTAAAAGATTAAAATTAAAGTTACTCTATCACTAAAGGAGGATAGGATTTTCTGTTAGCCATGAGAAACTGATCAGTACATGCCTTTAGAATATATTCCCTTATTTCTATTATAAATTTAGTCCACGCAGCATTTAACATGAAACTCTAGATTGAAACTGTTTCAGAATAGAACATTGAGTTTCCATGTCCTGAACTCTGACTTCAGTAGAATGAATGACTACCATGAGTAATATGAATATTTCATTAAGATGGAATTTGGGAACTCTGCAAAGAGGGAGGTAGAACCACAGAAATCCATGGCGTAAGAATTGTATCGCAAGAATGTTTCTCAGGAAGTTTTTCATAATACGAAGAGTTTTGTTTTTTTTTTTTTTTTTTAAGCACAACTTAAATGCTATAAAATATATTGCAGTGATTTGGGGGAGTATTTTTACCTACCCCTTCTTTCCCAGTTTTGTGGTGGTATTCATAGAGCCATCTACTGGTGAAGATTAGCATGAATTTTTTCCTTCACTGCTACTAATTTTTAAGTTTGTTCCAAGAATGACTAATTGCAAACATTTTTTTTTCCTGCACCTAACAATGTAAAATCTCTTGACTTAAAATGTGTTCTCTTCCATGATCAGTCTCAGAGTTCCACAATGATTTGTCATATTCCAGATTGTTTTTTACTACCATACTATTTTTACCTCAAACACATTGTGCGTATTATTGGTCTTCTTTTAGAAAAATGGGATAGTAGTTTTGCAGATTAAATTGTTTATAAATTCATTAGGCTCATATGGTTATTAATAATTTCCTTGTCAGTCTGGACATTAAATAAGTGCTGGTAATGTATTTGAAGTATCCATGATAATGTGAGTCAAAAAGTCTCCTCTCCACAGTTTTTTCAGTTGTATCCAATGCAATGGAAGCCATCCATTGGCTATACATGCAGTTTGGAAAGGCAATATATGCTGTTTGATCTGAAAAATAAACAACTACAAGTTCAATGTGTACAGTGCCACTTTAATAACATCTACATCTTGTTCAAAGGAACTCTCCACCTTTGTACAAATTTAATGAAGAGCCTCTGAAAGAATGGACCAATCCATCAATAATGCATGACCTATTTTGTTTTTCTTTGGGCATATTTAGAATTGTGCATTCTGTGTGTCAAAGTTCAAAAGTCAAGTGCTCCATGTGATAAATTAGGTAGGGGTCAAAAGTTATTGCAATGCAGTTTCAGAAGATTGTGTCTCTGAATTTGCAGCTCATTCATGCTGAAGTGATGCACTATGGGAATTACTACCAAACTCTGCTCTGCAACATCTGCTCTCCCTAAGTGAGTTAGTGCACGTCAGACATCTTTATGTCAGAATGTTGTAGTGATGGATGCAGTCTTCAGAAAATGCTGCATAAAAATCTGGTGTGCCGTTCTGGCCATTAAGTGAAATTACTATTTAAATTAATGGCACTGTCACAGTTTATCTGTGCAAAGAATGAACGCTGATTAGGGTATTAAGTAATTAGCAATTTATCACACTGGAACAAGGTTGATAATAATTAAAGAAGTAATGGTTTACCAAAGAAACTAGAAAGGGAGTCACTTCTTGTTATGTGAGTGAAATCTTGGCTGAAATTTCAATTCGGTAAAACAAAGGTAAAGCTCTTTGTGAAAGAAAGCATCCTTTTTTTCTTTCTATTCTAGTGTAAAAACAGTTCATTATCAAAATTTTAGTTGACCTGTCAAAAGTCCCTCAGAGCGATCAGATGACTGATTAGGAGTTTTGAATTAGGTCAATGTCTGCATTTTGATTTCATACTTAAAACATGGTGAAACCTTGAAGTAATTTGGGAGTAGAGGGGGGAAATGTATTCTGCTCCCTAAAAGGCCAGTTTTCAGATTTTGATTGCTCTTTAAAATAGAAACATGAATAGGTTTGAGAAAATTGCCAGAGGAAAAAAATGACGGTCAAGAACCAAGGCTATATTTAAGTACCTGATCAGAAGGCAACAGAAAAATGTTCAAACAGAACTTGAATCTGTGAATTTTTGTTTTTATTTTGCGTGTGTGTACATACATGTATGTTTTTGATGTATCTGTGCAGGTATATACACATATTTCTGCCCACTATAATTAGGATTCTGTCTTGAGTGATAGCCCAACTATGCATATTTTATTAAGAGAACTTTTCCTGGAAATGGTAAAACAATAAAAAAGTATTAAAACAGTTTATTTTTGTAAACCAGTTATTTCAAAGGCTTGCCACATTTAGATAAACATGCAATGTCAAAACTCTGTTATGATCAATGTATATTGTTAATCATAAATAAAATTTTTTAAATATTGTGAAATATTTTTAAAGGGGAAAAAAATCAATGAGAATGTCAATGTATAAATAAACTTCTGTCTTAAAGAATATGCCAAACCAGTATCTGCTTTCAGTAAACAGAAAAAAGTATTTACATCTTCATGGTATATTGATATTAGGAGTGTGGCTCATAGTGTAGGTATTTGTACAGGGCCAGATTAAATAATTCAGAACCCCAGGGCACTTTAAATTTAAGGTTCTTTATGTTATCAGTTGGTACTAATAATAAATAAAAAAAATTCTAATTAAAATAAATCTTTCATCACATTGTGCTACTATATGCCCAGATATAAATTCTAATAGGATAGCACTGATGTGGAATCTTTAGGCACCTTAATTATTAGCTTAATATGACTCTATAGTGTTGTTTATTTATTCATGTTTTTCACATCTAAATTTCTGCTATATTTCCCTTATGGTAACATTTAAGTTATGTGAACACAATTAAGTTGAATTTGGTGAGAAGAAAGAGACTTCTGGTATCTCAGGTATTTGTGTCTTTCATGGAAATGTGGGAATTGATGATCTCCCCTGTAAGATCTTTCCGTTGCTACATGCAACCTCTCAACCATCTCTACTGAGATGTCTAGAACAGAGTGAGAGTAGAAAAAGCAGTGGCTGTTTGGATCACCTGATCATCAAATATACTCCTCTGGTTTTAGATGCTAAATTCCAGTCGTGGAGAAAGAATAGTTACCGTTACTCCTGGGTGTACAACAGACACATATGTGTATCCTAGACAAAGACAGGCCAAAGCTTGCAAGGCTTCTACAAGGGGCTCCCACATCCAGGATGCCATTGTTTTTCCACTTATCCCAGAGTGCCTGGGCAACCTGTTCTCCCTTGTGAATTTCTAGAGCTTTCTCTGAGTCTCTATAACATAACTAACCTTCTTCTGCAACAAGATGTTATCATCACAAAATGGGCAGGCAGTTTTCATGACAGAAATCCGATCTTTTTTATAGAGCACAGGCGAAGTCTGGCCCAGCTGAATGATTTCCGAACAGTTCCTCTTGTGTGTTCTTTTCCTAATTAGTGTCTAGTGCTCTTGGTAAGAAGGACCCTCACTGCACATTTAAATCACCTTGGTAGGGAAATGCTACCTTAGGATTGCACCATTTCTGAAACTGCCCGAGTCTGACATTTTTATACCAAACTTTATAGCAGCCTCAGTTTTCTTCCCTTTTTTTTATTTCATATTCATATATAACATTTTATTGTTGCAGGGATGTTCTGTTGTGGGCAGGATTATGTGAATATGTCAGATACCATATGCTGCTCAGCTTCCAGTGGAGAGTCTAAAGCACATGTTAAAAAGAATGACCCAGTGCCAGTAAAATGCTGTGAAACTGAACTTATTCCAAAGAGCCAGAAATGCTGTAATGGAGTTGGATATAATCCTTTGAAATATGTTTGCTCTGACAAGATTTCAACTGGAATGATGATGAAGGTAATTGATAGAAAACCTCTCAGAGGTGCTGATTTGACAATGGAAAGAGAAATACATTGTTCATAACTATTTTTCTAAAATAGGAATATAAAAACTCCTGTGTGCATTATTCATTTTCACATTACATCCATATTAATACCGAATGAGTTCTCTATGATTGATGTTATTGCAATGAATTCTAAAGGAATTAATAATGATTAGCTGTTCTCAGGGAAGCTGTACCCAGCACTTCAGATGAGTGCAGGACTGAAAGTGTGTGCTCTGGAAGAGCCAGTACAGGTCTCCCTGGGACCCCACAAGGTGTCATTCCATGTCCCTGAGTGCTGTCCATGGAGATAGAGGGAAATTTTTCTTCTTCCCTCTAGTCTGCCAGCCATACCTCACCAATTTCCTTTGATAAAGATCTTAGACCCTGTGAATTGACTTAGCTGTGTTTATATGGTATTCCCTTAAACAGAGCAAGATGACCACGTGTTTCTTTCAACCATAATCACTTGTTTATATGCCATGATGCTTCCCGTGCAGCCATGTCATGTTTGTGAGCATAAAACTTAACTAAGAACTCCAGAACTCTATCCTTTTGCAGAAAAGATTGTAGACATTTAAAAACAAACACACTACCACATTCTGGAGTACTCTGTCATTACAAGATAGCTAAAAGTGAGTGTATCAGACACAGACAGTAATAGTCCATATGCTGAATGAAGCACAATTCTTGGGTAGACATCACACGTATTGGGATGTGATATAATTCTTATGAGATTGTTATGGCCCCAGCAAACACTTTGTATCAATGAATGCTACTACATACATGATATACAATTCATAAGATAATACATAAGGTTGGTTTAACTATTATGAAGAGGATAACATTTCTTCGCGCAAAGTGAAGTGTTGTAGATGAAGTTCAACCTACAGGTTCCATTGCATTTCCTGACCTCTCAGTCTCCATTCTGGACTCTATCACTGTTGAATTTATACACAGTGATCTTCCCTAAGCTGTCAACTCTGGAATTTCTTCCACATCTTTCCGTCGTTGACCTCCCTGTGTTTGGGATAAGTTTCCCTCCTTTTGTAGATTTATCTTTATAGGTTATGGGTACATAGAAGGTGAATGTCTTAAGAGCTTGAAGTATGAAATTATCATTATTCAACATTTCCACCAAATTGGAAGCTTGGTTAGATATACAAGTGAAGGTTAAAAATCATTTTCACTCCGAATTTTGAACGCATTTTTGTGATTTTTTTAGACTCTCATTGATATTTTCATTCCTATTTCTTTGTAGTTACATTATTTTCCCTCAATAGCAAATGTTATTTTTATCATTTTTTTTAATTCATGAGAATGCTCTTCTATATGGAGATAATTGTTAATATTCTCATGATTATTCATAATGATGTGCTTTTTGTGAACTTTTTCAGTGTGAAGTTTTTGACTTTCAGTTTTAGGGAATGTTACTAGTTATTTGATAATTTGCTTCCTCTTATCTCTATTTTTGTTAGTTGGGAATTGAGCTTCCTAAACTGATCTTTTAATTTTTTTCTTCTTGCTCTTTTTTTTAAGCTTTTTCTTCTTGTTCTTTGCCTATTGATCAACATTTTATCTTTTTTCAACTTGATGAGATATTGTCTTAACATTATCCTTCATATTTTCTATTAATTTTTAAAAATTTCATCTGTCATTTTTTAAGGGCTCTTTCTTGTTTGTTGATTATTCATGACATCCTACTGTTGTTTCATTTCTGGAATATCTATTTTTAGCATTCTGAATATATAAAGTACATGCTTGCTTTTTTGTTGTTTGTTTTATTTCTTGAATTGTCTTATTTGTTTGTTTGGTACTATTTTAGTTCGTTGGCTCTTTTCCTTACTGTTTCTGTTTCCTCTGATTTCCTTTTTCTATGTTTTGAAATCATCTTTTCATTGGAGTCTGATTGAAAGCTTGCTGTGTATGGGTGTGACCCATACATCAATGGGGATACAGTAACGAAATCATGTGGCAGAATGGATTTTTGTCAAAGAATCACATTGCCAACAATCCTTAACAAACATAGATAACTATCCTAAATATTCTATCACAGGTCAGGGGGGTGTATATGTCTAACTTCCAGCTTATAGAAAATCCAGTAGGATTTACATACTGTTCTCAATGTGTAATATGCAGATTTAATTTTCCCATTTACCATTTTTACTCTGGTACTTGGCTTTTATCTTCCAGTAGGCTCTATTTCTTTTTAATTTCACCAACTCTTTCTGAGCTTGTCTTATTTTGGAATATCTTGCCAAAGGCAGCTACTAGCAACTCACCTGTACTGCTAAAGTTCTATCTTATAACTTCCTCTCCTAGAGCTGTGAACTCAGTAGCACCCGACTTGCCTTGATAATTATACCAGGACACAGTTTTATCAAATATTTTTCCAGGCCATTCTAGAGCCCCTCAACTTCTCAACCTCTAGTTTCTCTCTCTTTTCCACTTCTGCCTAACTACCATGGCAATGCCATGTATTTTAGTTGTTATATGGTTACCCAAAGTATGCTGAGGTTAAAAACAATTATTTATGTATATGATAGTTCCATAGAGTGAAATTTTTCAGCTTTGTTGAGGTACAATAGGCAAATAAAATTACATATATTTAAGGTATACAACTTGATATATATCTGCAATGAAAATAGTCACCACGATTATTTAGTATATCAATCACCTCACAGAGTTACCATTTTCTTTTTTGTTCTCTCTCTCTCTCTCTCTCTCTCATATGTATGTCTGTGTTAAGAATGCATAAATCCTAGAGGGGAGTGAAAGGAGGGGAAGGGGTATGGGGGTAGGAAGGATAGTAGAGTGAAATAGACCTTATGTACCTCATGTACATATATGACTACATGAGCAATGTGATTCTACAGTATAATCAGAAAAAAAGACATCACACTTCATTTATGTATGATCTATCAAATTGTATAAATGCATTCTACTATCATGTACAGCTCATTAGAACAAATTTAAAAAATTAAAAGAATGCATAAATCTACCTTCTTAGCATTTGTTTGCAGTTTTTCACATGACAATTCAATGTGAGCTAGGCAGCCTTTTTCTAAGCAACTTAGGTACCCATCCTTTCATCTTGTGATGAGTCACACACAGCCCCCAGATCACAATGGAAAGGGAGGAGAAAAACTCGCGTACTGATGGGTCATACCTGGATACTGAATATGTAGTAAATTTAATCTATGCTCTAGTCATACACACGTATCTAATCATTTATCTCCTCATATTACAAATAGGCTTGAAATCTGCAGTTTTCAGGAAGAAAATGAAAAAGTGGTATTTCTTAGGACATGGCACTTTCTCTACCACATCCACTTTTCAGCTTTCCAAAATGTTTGAACTATCCTGTGTGTGTTATTTCCCTTTCTACTTCCTTAGAATGTCTACATTTATTTTCCATATGTAAACCCTTTGTGTTAGCTCTTTCTCATTATGAAAAAAAATTACCTGACAAGGGCAACTTAGAGAAGAAAAAATTTTGAGCTATGTTTTCAGAGACTCAGTCCATAGTGGGCTGATTCTATTACTCTGAGCCCAAGATAAGGCAGAACATCATGGTAGAAGGGCATCATGGAGGAGTGCTGCTCCATTTATGGTAGCCAAGAGGTAGAAAGAGAGAAAGGGGCTTTAGGGAAGATGGACCCTTCCAGGGCACACCACCAGTGAGTGACTCACCTCCTCTAGCCACACTCCACCTATCTATAGTTACCACCCAGAAACTTACTCCATTCAAAATAGGATAGACTGATTAGGTTACAGCTCATAATCCAATCATTTCATCTCTGAACATTCTGCATTAACATAGGAGTTTGGGGGCACACCTCATATCCAAACCATAACAACTTGATTTTACTGTCACTTGACTAGAATTTGAAAGGACATGGAAGAATCATGTGTTTGACTCAGTGGTAATGAGCTTGCCTAGCATGTGAAACTGCCTAATACTGGAAAAATAAAAAAGAATATGGAGATATTTATGAGAGTCCAAGACTTCAATTTGCCATTTTTAAATGGAATTTCCACAATATTTTTCTGAAGTAGCATTATTTTGACTTAGAATAATTTAATTTATTTTATGTGAAAGAGAAGTTGAATTAGAGATCAATTTTAATACCAAAAAAAAAATTTTAAATACATTATACTATTTACATACAGGAAAGCAAAGTGCATTTCTCCATTATATAAATATCACCTTAGTTATAACTCCTGTAATTTTGAATGATTATTTTGTTTCCTTATATAGAACATTTATCAACAACTATAAAAAAATCCAGGGATTAATCAAAGAAAAGATTTCTAAATATAATTAACTGTAATGACGGTTCATGAAATATTTAGATTTTCTAAAGCTTGGATATGTGCTACATTTTATGGGTTCAATTTTTCCAAGAGAACAGGAGTTAGAGATTCTTGTGTAGTACATTTGTTATTTTCTCCAAAATACCATAGTACCTGTCAAAGTAATAATAATTAAATAATTACTACTGTTACAATTTGTAGTATATAAACTAAGCTTAAGGAATTTACAGATTTAGCTTATTTGATTCATAGAGCAAACCTTCTTGGTAAGTTTAATCTCCATTTCCCTACTCAAAAAGTTGAAGCATTGGGTCTATAAAGTGACCGGCTCAAATTCACAAAGCTAGGGGGTTATAAAACTGAAATTTTTCTCCAAATCTGTGTCAGTTCAGGTAGCTACTCTTTTAGACAATCCACCTTCATTTGTTATAAATTTATATATATATATGTATATATATATATATATACATTCCTCAAATAAGTAAAAAAATACATTTAAATATGAAAGATGTAGAAAATCAGCACTGTATGTGTCTAAATGAGGTTTCAAAATCCTCTTCTACTTTTCTCCTCACCCCTCTCCTCCCTTCTCCTACCACTGACTTAGGAAACCAGCAAGTGCAAGACTCTCTGCCCAGCATCTATGCAAGCCACAGCGCTTTGTGGCTGGTGCGACTTCAACTTTACCAGCCACATTTGTACTGTGATAAGAGGGTCTCACAATTCCACAGGAAATACATCAACTGAAGAAATGTGTTCATCTGCTGAAGAGACTGTTCACACAGGAAGTGCAAACATGCGCTCCTTCACAGGTAACAGAAACCGAGCCGCATGCCTGTGGCTGAGTTGCATAGTGAAAAGCTTCTGGAAATGCACGAGTCTTTCACTTTGACATCATCCCTCCTTAACCTAATATCAATTTATCCAATCATACTTTGGGGCCAGCTAGTGACCAGTAATTAAAGGCATCATCTGTATATGTCTGAAATTTAGTAGTTTAAAAATTTTCAAGTCTAATTGTAAATAAGGATGCTATTTTAGATTAAATCTGAAGAGAATAAAAAACAGAGAAATAAGTAAATTATGTGCCCTTTTCTAGTATGTCCACTTAACTTACACTGGACTCAATTTCATTCTCAAAATTTCAAATGGAACTTTCAAATGATAATATTGCTATGCTTGTAGGCAGAAAGAAAGATGGAACCTGTTTTGTTTACTAGGAAAACCTAACAGCATTACATTAAGGAGTAGATAAACCCAAGCATGGTATTTCTGAAGATGATCAATCATCTTGAGAATGATTCACAAAAATATTAATTTCTAAGCACCATCTTCATTGAACTGAGTGAGAAAGCTGAGAACTTTATTTAGAGAGTATCCTGAGCACTGTAAAATTTAGGGTACTAATCAGTCCTACTCTTCATTAAATTTTTATTCTTCATTCATTTACATAAGTCCCTACAGAAATTGCTTCTGTATGTTGAAGAACCAAGTATGCATGTGTGTGTGATCTATCATCTAGGGTCACATAGAATCCATCTAAGTGACATAATCCAAGCAACCTTTAGTTAAATAAGAAAACCAGTGTTCTATTCCCTCATGAGTAATCATCCCACTTTCCTCAACTAATGGTGGTGATAAAAACAAACCACAACAATGGAAAATGTCAGGTAGGATACTGAGATGAGAAGGGGAAGATTAAGGAAAAAATAAAGTTTATTGAATGTTATTTAGTCCCAGTGCTATGCTAGGTACTTCAGAATGTTACCTCATTGCCCTCAAGGCAAACAGCTGAATATGGTCATTTAACAGAAGAGAAAACTGAGGGTCAAATCTGTTAAAGGAACTTGCTATGATAAGGAAACATATTCAAATCATGTCATCTTCTAAAGGAGCAGATGTAGAAGACACCATGTGGTATGGGAACTCCTTTAAGATGCTCCTTCTCCATCTTACTCAAGGTCCAGGTCTAGATTCAGATCCTTGGTGCAGGCTTCCCAAACTCAGTTCTACCATCCCTCTGTTCCTGGGGCACATTGTTTACAGAGCTCTCCACTTCTACCATATGTCATATGCATTTGGACACCTTCCTATCAGATTGAAATACTCTTATGAATAGTACATCTCTGTTTACTTCATTATTTAGATTTATCACCCTGTACAGCATTGAAAATATTTATTGGCATGAATTTAAAATTAGGAAAGACTTCAGAAGAGAGGACAGTTTATCCAAACTCCCAGTCTCCTCCTGCTGTCAAAGAGTTAAGTCATGGATCCTCATTTTTAAATTATTGGGTTTCTATCTCAGAGAATTCCTACTTTTATCTGCCCCTTGTAATCAAGGTCAAGATTTTGAAGAGCTTGTAAGACATTCTTGCAGTCGCCTATTCCAGAAATGAATAGATGTTTCCACATACTGATATAATATTATGAGGGCTTTTAAAATCCACATTTCAGATTGCTTTGCCTGCCAGGAATGCTATAAATTGAATATGAAAAATAACAAACCCTTCTCTTTTTTTCATGAAAAACATCAAGCACATAAGTGGGGCCATGACAATTCCATCCAGACTGTTAAAGTAGCAAATCAGATTTTTTTAGACTCTTAGAACTGAAATCTAAGAATGTCAGCACTGACCAAAATTCATTCACTCCACAGTCACTCATTTATCAAAAAATGTTTACTAAATACATACTAATAACTAGTCACTATACTAGGACCAACAACTATAAAGACAAGCAAGAATTTTCATGGATGATTTGAAGGACATTCATAATTACCCTGTAATGTGATAAATGGTATGAAGTTAAGTACTATGATAGAAGACTGTGTCATCATCCAATGATGCTTTTGAAGAATGTTGCAAGAACACCTAGTCCAAACTAAAGAGGTTAGGAAAGACTTCAGGAAAGTCTGAATTGGACTGATAAGTAAAGGACAAGTAGGACCCTATGAAGTTGAGGGAAGGTTGTTTAGGCAGATTACAAAGCCCAGGAGCACTAGAAAGCCCAGTAATTTTGGAAAGTAACGATTTCTTCCCTCTGGATGCAGTGGAGTTATAGCAGAGAAAAAGTTGTGAAAGATGAGACCAAAGAGTGGGAGTCAGATTGTTGTCTTAATGCAACAATGTATGGATTGTAAAGCTTTGTAGACAGTGAATGACACAATCACATGTGCATGTTGAAGGATTACTTTCTCAGCTCTTAAATAAATTATTAATACAAATATTATGGGCTATTTTTTAAACTAACTAATATCGACCAAACATATCCAACAACTCCCCCAAGAAAAACTCTCTATTCTTGGAAGAGTAACTCCATATAACATACAGAGTGATTTTGAATCAAGAAGTTAAAAAAAAAAAAAAAAAAAATGTGCAAAGACTAAGGAAGGGTATATGACAATTCTTGCAAAGAAAAAAAGAAAACTCTGAAAAGTAAAAGTAAGAAAGATTGTTGAGGAAAGGCAAAATTTCAACAAATGGTTCTTTATGAATAAAGTACAAAGACTGTTTTTATGGGACAAGAACATCTTTGAAAGGCCAGGAGTCGGGAAAATGAAGAAATCAGAGGCAATGAGATAGTAGAAAAAAGAAGACTGAAAAGTGGTGGAAGAAAAAATAAGGAAAGCCTCATGAAGAGCTGCCACAACTGAAATTAGAAAAGGTGATGGGACTTGAGGGTCCAGAACAACAGTTGCTCTCTGTGGGTTATTAATCTGCTACAGCAAAGAGGGGTAAACACAGAGTGAGCATCTGTGGAGAGGGGGATGGTCTGACTGGCTCAGTCCCACTGGGGCATTTGGAGATCAGATTTCTTGCATTTTCTGGCTTGTTATGCTTCAGGTGCTACCGTTACCCCCTGGTTTGCAGCCTGGGTTCCTACAACATCCTAGTTTCAGCCCATCAGCTAGAGATAAGAGATACTTTTCTTACATACTCTCTCGGATGACGAGATCTGAATCATTGGACTAGACCAAACCTCAAAGAAAATGGGGAAAATAATTTCTAACTAGAATGGAAGGGACACTGGAGCATCTGCTGGTGGCAACAAGTGGCAGATACCCTCTTACCAGAGAAAACGGAAACAAGATAATTGTGTTGGTCAGCTTGTGTTACTCTAACAATTACCTGAGATACATCAATTTATAATAAGGAAAAGTCCACTTTGACTTGCAGTTTTAGAGGTTTCAGTCCATGATCAGTTGACCACATTGCTTTTGGGTCTGTAGTGGGACAAAACATCATGATGGGAAAGTGGGGCAGTGGCTCATGTCATGAAAACCAGGAGGCATAGAGAGAGACAAGAAAGGACCAGGGTTTCAATATCCAAATGTCCTAACTTTTTTCCATTAGGTTCTGCTTCTTGAAGATTTCACTATTTCCTAATAGGCATCATAGCCTGGCAACCAAGTCTTTAACACATGGGCCTCTGGGAAATATTGAACATCCAAACTATAGCAAAAAAATCCTTTCTATTTGTAGAGAAATTTACATTTTATGAAGTTCTGCTTCATAACTTATTATATTTTATTCTCATATTAATTTGATGGAATTGGCAGGGTGGGGTTTATCATAAGGAAATGCTTATAAAGAGAATGTGACTCAAATAACCCAAGCAGATGGACCGAGAGAGCAGGTGGCCGGGCAGTGGAGAAGCACTTCCTCTCCTGGTCCTCGCTCTGAGAAACTGTCATTCAGAAACCACTCCACAGAAAAAGAAACAAGGGAACACTCCAAATCCACAAAATTCAATCAGAGGGAAATAAACTTAGTCAATAAAATTTCAGGTAAAAAATATATATATGCAAATTTGTAGCATGTGTACTTCTGAAGTTATTAAAGCATAACATGGAACTGTGATTTTGGGGACAGCATTGAATAACATGGAGCATTAGCTAACAAATTCATGCCATTTCCAAAGCTCAGCAGGTGTAGTTTTGTTGTTTTAATTAGGTTGATTGTTTGGGGTTTTGGTTTTGGCTCTGGTTTTGGTAGAAGAGAAAAGGAATATGCTGTGGAGTCTGAATTCATTTTATTTACTAACATGGGACAATGCTGTTAAGTTTTATCTCTCTCATATCTTAAATCTATCTCATACAACTATATTATAATTTATATATTTTAATGAAATAATATTTTCAAAGTAATACTTTATTAAGTTTATAATAACAAAACTATAAAATAGTCATTGGCAAATCTGTCACATGAAGAACTAAAGGATATATAAACTTATGAGCCATTAGCACCTAATCATACATTAGTCTATTGTTTTTCAATTGTTTCTGTAATGAATATATCCATATTTCTCTGTTCAGAAATGGTGGATGCTCTGCTGTGACATTCCATATCTCTGCATCTATCAAACACTTGAAATGCTTTTTTATGAATTAGAAAATAAAGATATTAGAATTTTATTTAAACACAAAGAGATAAAAGCATAAAGTATTTTTTTATGTTTAAAGTTTTTGATATTCATTTTTAATATGATATAGGAAAATAAAAAGAAGAAAACTTCATGGTCTTATTTCTGCCTTTCCAGATGTGAACCTTGAGCCTTATACAATGTATGAATACAGGATTTCTGCATGGAACAACTATGGGCAAGGATTCAGCAAAGCTGTTAGAATCAGAACAAAAGAAGATGTTCCTCAAGGACTGAGACCACCTAGGTGGACCAAAATGGGCAATCATGAAGATGCAATTGTCTTAAACTGGAAGAAACCTATACAATCAAATGGTATTAAGTTATCTTTAAAATAGAAATAGCCTAGTCTCATATATCCATAAGAAAACTGAAGGGAACTTTACCTATGTACCCACTAATCAATCACTTTGTAGTGTAGTCCTCAGAAGTATTTAGTCTAAATAAATAATTATAAGATCTTTGAATCCTAATGTATATCTGAGCTGTCTTCAAACAAGCAAAGTAGTTTCAAGGAAGGCGAAATCGTTTTCAAATTGAAAATAAATTTGTTATAGAGTGAAAGGAAATTGGCAAAACAGACACTTTAACTATGTCAAGAATCCACATCCTCCCTGATAGTAAAGAACTGCTTGATGATAGCAATATAATGACAAGTTAGAATTCGGTGATGCTATGGTGTCCCATTCCTTCAGAACACTGAGACATGTAAGTTGTTTACAAATGGTTAAAATGATATAACAGTCAAATGCAGCCATTTCTCTGTCTTTTAGGTCCTGTTATTTACTACATTCTTCTCCGAAATGGAATTGAACGCTTCCGGGGAAAATCTTTGAGCTTCTCTGACACAAAGGGAATTCATCCTTTTCAGGAGTACTCATACCAGCTGAAGGCTTGCACAGTGGCAGGCTGCACTGCCAGCAGTGAGGTAAGGGGAGTTGCCTGAACTCTGGAGAGAAGGGTCATTGTGAGGCCTGGGTGAAGGTCTTCTCAGATTACATATCCGCCTCAAAGTCATGAGTAGGGTGCTCATGTGTCACCTGCTGATACTTAAGCCTGAACAGAGAGATACCTATAAGGGACATTTATCCAAACATACATCAGTGTTTTATTAATGCAAAACAAAATCTTTAACCAATGTCACCATCTGGTTCACATTCTTCTCCCACCAATTATTTTTAGATAATTGCTATGTTTTGATGTGATTTTCTCATAACCAAACTGATGAGACTTGGTCCCAACACTGAGAGGTGGTGGGACTTTTTAGAGGAGTTTAAGTAACGAGAGCTCAACCTCATAAAGGGATAAAGGCCTTCTTGTCCTGAGGAAGTGGGTTCTCACTCTCATGGGGTTGGATTAGTTACCATGAGAGTAGGTTGTTATAAAGCGAGGTTGCCTATTGTGTTTTTCTTCTTTCACACAAGACTGCTTACCCTTATACTTTCCACTATGAGTTGAGACAGCACAAGGCCCTCCCCAGATGTGACCATATGACATTGGACATTTCAGCTTCCAGAATCATGAGACCTCCCCACCAAATAATAAATAAATACACACGCACGTGCACACACACACACACACACACACACTCATACACACCTCTTTTCTCAGATATCCTGTCATAGCAGCAGAAAACAAACTAAGATAGCAATATTCTGTAAATCCATAAAAGTTCCCCATTCTTCAGTTGAAAATATTTTATATCTAAATTAACATATCAACAAAAATTGCCTGCTCTAAATAATTAGCAAAGGACAAAATATTCTAGCATAGAAAATAAATGGTTCTAAGTCTTCTGTAAGAGACTTGGCAAGAAAAAAATGAAATTCTGAATTCAGGTACTGTGGGCCATAATAGAAAATATCAGAGAGCTACAACAGATAGCAGGGATAACACCTATAGGACTTAATAGTTAATTCTACCTAGATGAAAAAAAGCAAAGAATTATGGATATTTTCAGGATATATGCCTTGATACCATAATTTGTGGATAATGGAGTCATTCTACAATCACACTTTTAAAAGGCAGTAAATATTAAAAGTTAAAGAATACAATTTTTTTAAAAGTTTTTAAAAAATGTAAAGAGAAGGAGCAGGTTGCATGGTGACCAAATCAGTTATTATTTGTCACATTACATGAAAATGCCTGGTCCAATGTTGGATTAGGTGACTGAAATTTACTAGAAAGATCTAGGTGAGAAATTGAAGCTATGAGTTTCAATATGGTCATCAAAGGCATCCCTAGAGAGAGAGAGAAAAAAATAAGAATACCAAAGATAGTGAAGAATGCCTAATGAAGAAGAAAGAAAATCTCATGAAGGCCTCTTGGGAAGAAACAAACAATTTGGGGAAAAATAAAGATGGAAGCCACAGAACAGCTTTGATTCTTTCCATATGTTTGAAACTTGAGAAGAGCCACATCTTCACACACTTGCAAGAACCAACAAAAACACTCAAACTGATCAGCCACAGTATATGTATGCAATTTTGCTCAACAGATCCCCAGAAACATCTCTGTGCCTGCCACCACTGAGACAGGCAGCAGCTGACTGGCCCTATCAAGTTATGGTCTGAATGGTCCTTGAACAGTTCCACACTTTATGCATAGAAGCAACTCCAGCCTACCAGATGCCTAAACAATTGGTTAAAAAATGAAATCCAGAGTTAAGTCTGAAAAAAACAAATGCAGCCGATTTTTGTCCTAAACTATATTTTGATTTTATTGACTCAATAGCTGGTTGGTTTTTCATTTTTTTCTTCTCACTTGGTTCTTTTTCTAGAACATTGGCATAGACATTATAAAATCATCCCGGGTGTCACAGGAAGAGTACAGCAAAGTCTGCCCATTTATACAGCTCAAAGCATATTATATGCAAGCAAGTTCAGATGTAGGTTTTGCTCCATATTTACTGGTGCTTAAAATGTACAAAATCAGGCTGTTAAAATGCAAAGACACTGATAGGCCATATGGAAGAGAGTTATCAAGAGTTCTCTAGGAAGACAGTCTGCCAGCCAGATTTTACTTGTTTAAACTGAGGGCAGCACTCTGCAGTCAAAATTGTTGTTGAACCTGTTGTGATAAATGGTAGTCTGAGACTTATGTAATGTATTCAAGGTCAGATTTCATTGTTTAAATAGGATGGGAGGGAAAGAAAAAAAAAAGAAAGAACCGCTTCTCCAGGACCCTGCTAATGATATGCCAGGCCAGACCACAACATTTTAAAACAAAAGTGACATTCTCATTGATCGGGATACCCAGAGTACTATTACAATAAATTGCTATTTAATTCCTATGTTTTCAGGTAGTTGCAACTACTACCCAAGGAGTTCCAGAGAGCATCCTGCCACCAAGAATCACAGCCCCAAGTGCAGAAGCTCTGCATCTGAGCTGGAGTGTCCCTGAGAAACCAAATGGCGTCATTAAAGAGTACCAGCTCTGGCAGGATGGGAAAGGTCTCATCTACACTGACACCACTGACAGGAGGCAGCATACGGTCACAGGTGAAAAAAATGGAAAACCTACTGGAAGAGTCTGTCATTGTGGTTAGGGGGGCATAGCATCCCAGGGGTGTGTGTTTGATATATGAGGTCACTTCGAAAGGACGTGTTCTCTTGACATATGGTCAGGTCCCACTTATCCATGCTAATAGAAGAGCCCACACTGGCAGCAATAAGCCACAACAGCAGATAACTTCAGAAATAATTTATATTTGGCTTTGATGTGCATTATGTGTAGGGTTTTTGCATCAGTATTAACTTTTTTTTTTCAAACAAACAGATGCATTTTCATTCCCCAAGGATGTGCTCATAGATAATGGGAGTAGGACAATCAAGAATGTACTAGAAGGTTGGGACAAATCAGCTAGAGGTCAACATTTATCTACTAGGTAGATAATTAATACATAGAGCTAGTTGACAGTTGACTGGTTGTGACTATTTGTTATTAGTAGTAGTATTAATTAATAGTATTATTTTTATTATGTATTATAACATTATTCATTATATTTAGCTTTAATAATCTAATAATAGTACAGTACAGTTGTGTATTGTTATATATTTATGTGTGATGATTCTAATAATAATTAACATGTTTTGCCTTGAATGTTACTTCCAAAGAAAAAAGATGTATTTTCTCGGTTACCCACTCTGGAGCAGCATCTCTTGACAGACTGCCGTATCACCTTTTATTCATCACAGACATCTGACTGTCTGATATTTATCATACATTGCCTTTTTATGTCTCCGTC
This sequence comes from Sciurus carolinensis, assembly GCF_902686445.1. Taxonomy (NCBI): domain Eukaryota; kingdom Metazoa; phylum Chordata; class Mammalia; order Rodentia; family Sciuridae; genus Sciurus; species Sciurus carolinensis. Next base: position 73,470,957 of record NC_062224.1, read on the forward strand.
CCACTTGAATGAAAGCTCTAAGAGAGTAGGGACCCAGTCTCACTATTTCAGTGCTGTATCTCTAGCACCTAAATAATCTTTAGCATGCCAATAGAACCTAAATAAAAGTTTGGGAACTAAACAAATTTAATATGTGCCAGATACCATCCTAAGCACTTGAAGCGCACTGTCTAATTTGATTCTTATCATAAACCTATAGCGTAGAGAGAATTGTTACCTCTGTGTTATAGAAAAGAATACTTTGAGAGATGAAGTAATTGAATTCCTGATTTGGGTCTACTGAATCATCCCAGTTGTGTAAGTTTATATCCTGAGACCACAAGTAAGATTTTATAAACATTTGCTCTTCTTGTGTTGTTCACCCATCTCTTTCCAAGACCTCACGAGTGAATGGAATCCTTCCCTTGAACTTTCTACACCTTGCAGGGGGCATTGATAACACAGGTGATGAAACTCAAATAGAAATGCAAAAAGAGCCAGGTATTGTGGCATGGTGGTGAGGTGGGCACGCCTGTATTCCCAGCAAATTTAGAGGCTGAGGCAGGAGGATCACAGGTTCAAGGTCAGCTCAGCAACTCAGTGAGACCCTAAACAACTTAGAAAGACCCTATCTCAAAATAAAAATATTTTAAAAACTGGGGATGGGTATAGCTCTGTGGTGAAACCTTTGGGTTCAATCCCTAATAACCCCCCAAAAAACTGCAAAAAGACCTTGAAAATGAGCTGAGTTTTTTAGGAGAAACTGGCTGTACTATGCAGATTGAAAAACAAATTCTTCATGTTTTGTTTTTAAATTCCATAATTTTCTGATATACAAGAAAACATTCACTGAGCAAATCTCTAGTGTGTATCCAAAACAGCCATCAGTCTGAGGAAGCCACTTAACTCATTTACATACTAGCACATTGCATTCCTTACCTGAAGACCCTGAGCTAAGACAGAGGTGAAGTGAAAATCATCACAAATGATGGAGAGTATTGTTATATAATAAAACCTTACCTTTATATAGCTTTTTTTTTTTTTTTCATTTAAATAACCATTTGCGGGCTGGGGTTATAGCTCAATGGTAGAGAGCTCGCCTAGCGTGTTTGAGGCACTAGGTCCCATTCTCAGCACCACATAAAAATAAATGAATGAAGGCCCTTAAACAACTAAAAAATATTTTGAAAATAATAATAACCATTTGCATTTTCACTCATTTGGTTCTTATCACAGCCCCATTAGTAAGGAGGTTTTTAAAAGCCATAACTGAAAAATGAAGAAAACTGACCTACTCTGATGTCCACAGCATTCAGTGCTCCATCTATAAGGAAATCAGAGTGCTGACTCTTTCCCCCCAAAATAAGTTCCCTACTTGCTGTATTCTAGATAGTCTATTAAGTGATCTAAAATAAGATTGCTGCTTCTGAGATGCTCTCAGCAATAGGGAAAACTGACTAGAATAACTGACTAGAATAGAGTGCTACAAAGAAACTGTATACAGATTTGGGGGGGGGGGGTCTAAACAATGACTCAGGGTAGATACTGGGATGTTAATTAGAGCTTTGAAAGCCAAGTTACTGCACATCATGACTTTGTACTCGTAAAAGGTATCACGATAAATTGAGATACAAGGTAAAAGAAATTTCTTCTTATAGTATTGATTTGCCTAACCAGTGTTGGCTTTGAATTGTTAACTATCATTGCTTATGTTTTTTAAGAAACCAGCGTTTATACACCAACAGACCAAATTCAACTGTAATGTTCAAATCAACAGGATTGATGGCCTCATTAATTTTAAAATAATTGCAAGGATTTTTCTTTGAATTCCTTCACTCCACCAGTTCTTTCTTTCATTGTCATTTCTAATCAATGTTTTCATGACAAGAGAGGATTTCATACATACGTCCTCTTTTATTAGAATAAATATTTTAAAGCTTTTCCACATAATTTGAATTTTGACAATATCATAAAGTGGAAAAATCCTTTACAAGACATTTGGTGCATCTTTCTGTTCTGTTTTAAATAGATTTAGAGACTATTTCACTCAGGCAATATAGCCCTAAAAAGAGATTTCTTTGTTGGGTAAGGAAATGCACTCACATTCAGCAAAACTTTACCAATATGCAGTTCCTAGGGGACAGGAACAGTGCTAGGCTGTAGAGAGATAAACTGAAACCTGAGATCTGTATAGTGTTAAGCATTTTATCTGCCAGGGAAAATTCAGTTCCATGGTTAGCTGAGTGACCAAATGCAGTACGGAAATATTTTATGATGTGAATGACTATTTTATTGAGTTCATGGAATGAACTAAAATAATCAAATTTATTTCCCATTCCATCTCAAATGTTTGATGAAAGAGCTGCCTGAACCCCCTAGGATAAATGTTGTGATTTTCTCATCATTTCCAAAACCTTGGCATTCCCTAAGCAGCAGAGCACTAATGAAGCTGTAGAGCTAGCCTTCCTGGAGCCTGAAAAATCTAGGTCCTTGGAAATGACAGAAGGGAAAGCCAGCACCTTGCCTCAGCCCCATTGTCTCCATGCTTATTTTTAATTACCTCAAAGCTTTAGAAACATGATCCCGTAAATGCTTTGTGGGAATAGTGGCGAATGCACTCATCACATGAAATCCATAAATTGCTTATAATCCTCTCAAGATGTTAAAAAAAGCATTAAGTAATTGAAGACAGGAAGTCCTCGGTTAATTATTTAGAGGTGTTATCAATGCTTTAAGTAAACTGAAGCGTTTTCTGCTATCTCACTGAGCTGAATACCCATGGGGACGAAGGAGTAGCAGCCATTGTCTTCTCATATTCACTAATGCAAACAGCGCAGGGCAGCTTGTCAATAAAAGACCTTTTCATATCATTTATTACTAGACACATCCATCCGTCCTGTACAGAACAATCTGGATGTCAGGCCTAGCATCATTTCACTTTGGGTTACCCCTACCTTATGCGCTGGCCTTCTAATGTGGGCTTAGGAGTAGAGGAGAAGGTAAAAGGATTAACCAAGTATTAAATCCATCAGGAAAAATAAATGAATTAATTCTGTCCTCTTTACCAGCAGGTATAATCAAGGCCTATGTGTCTCTTAACTCTGGGAAAACTGTTTCCAAAACTGAAAATTAATTAAAAGTTGTTCATCATTGCATTTATTTTGAGGGAAAGATGCACTATTAAATAAGCCAAGAACAATTTGCCTTCCTTTCCCGTCCTCTGAGAAGCAAATGAAACCTCTTGTGCTAAATAACATACACCCTACAATACTCATCATAACAGAAAGTGTAATAATACTAATGTTATGTTGAAACAGATATTCATTACTTTTGAAAATGAGAACATAATTTGACCATTAATTTAAAAAAATGTGGAAAATGCCTTAATGGGATTTTACTTTTGAGTCACTCTTTGTGCTCTGGTAGTATCTTTCCTCTTGGTTTTTATTATATTTTATTGTCATGTTCTCTTATATTGTCCCTATTCCTCAACTGGTAGGTAAAGCTTTTAAAGGATAAAGACAATGGTGTCCTGCTTACTACTGGGTTCCTGGTTACCTATCATAGTACTTAACATATTCAAAAGATGTTTGTTCGAAGGATAAATAAAGAACAGTAAATTTTTGATTCTAAATGATTATATTCTGTTTCAATTGTAGATACAATCCCATTGTCAAAAACATTTTTATCTCAGGCAATCCTGGCTACATAATTTGCAGGGCCCATTGCAGAGTGAAAATTCAGGATCCCTTGTTCAGAAATTGTTAGGAACTTCAAGATGGTGAAAGCAAAGCATTGCATTAAGAAGGGACGTCTAGACGTGGGACCTTGTTTGACTGCACAGATCGCAAGTTTACAAAATCAGCCTTGATCTCACACTCTGGATTTATTGGACATCTATTGCTTCAATTGAACCTGGAAGAAAACTGGATAGTGACCATGTCCTCAGAACAACCAAAGGAGCTTTTCCTATCATTGTGTGTGATGCTCAGGCTGCATTTCCCCATCTACTGCCTAAGTACTGGACTTGTAAAAAAAGAGATAAGAATTTTATTTCCATTTTTCCAAATTTGAAGAAAATTAACTTTGTGCTTGACCTCTTGCAAAAAATGGGGAAAGAAGTAGACTAGTATTAGCCATTCTTTTTCCTTTTCTTTAAACCTGCTTGTAGATACAATAGTAAAGCCAAATAATAATATAGTAACAATAATAATAATTTAGTAACATAAATAATTATAGTAACAATAATATATAATAATAATATAGTCAACAGCTGCCTAGACGCTTATTTTTAAGAAATAAAACATTTGCCCTGAAATCCCAGATATTCTGAGGTCCTTTCCTGAGCAATCACTAATTCTGTTTTGTCCAGCAGCACCAGCCAACCCTTCACTCTACCATGTCCTTGTTTTTGAACATTTGAACATTTGAGCATCAGAATTTACTGCCACTTGATGCCATGTTTTGTTTTCAGAGAAGAAAACACTGCCTGAAAATGCAGAGAAGAGGCCTCTGCCTGACACAACATTGAACCATAAGAAGGAAAATGTTTATAAAAATATCACTGTTAAAATCAAAAGCATGGGTCTTTTCTTGGTGACTATCAGAATGATAGTCTCAATGTTGATCTATAGCTGGAAAGGGTCTGTCAAAGAAATAGCTCATTTAGGAAGGGCTTCTTGGTATGAATCTGATCACAAAGAAACTGGGAAGAGGGACCTAAGGTTTGGCCTAGGATTTCACATAAAATGAAGAATTAAGGATGCAAATTAGCTTGTGTCAGGTAGTCAGAATTGAAAGTCATAAAGTTCTCTCCTAGTATCTGTAATTCAGGAGTCTCTTTGTTTGGAAGTCCAGTTCATATGAGGTATCAAGTGAATTCATGGAGTATCAATGCAGGAAATGGACAGTAGTGCCTCGTGGTTGCTCATGGAGGCCAAGTAGAATGGGAGATGCTGGGGTTGTAATAGATGGAGCGCACATCAAAAAATGAGGACTTCAGCATGTGAACTGCTAACATTTCTTGACCAACTTCTTTAAAACATATCATAATTTGAATATACCTTGGATGATTCTAAAGTGGTTTCATGATGCCTTCCTGTACCAGTTTTGAACATCTAGATTTTCACATATAATCTGATCACTCTAAAGTAGAATAGGCCAGATGCCCTAGTACATGCCTGTCATTCCAGAGACTCTGGAGGCTGAGACAGGAGGATGGCAAATTCGAGGCCAGCCTTGACAATTTAGCAAGACTCTGTCTCAAAACATAAACTTAAGATGAGGACTGAGGAATGTGGTTCCAGAGTAAAATTCCCCAGGGTTGAACCAGTATACAAAAATGGCAAGGAGGAAGGAAAGGGAAGGGAAGGAGGAAGAAAAGAGAATCCTGATATAGCACTATTCATCACAGTCAAGATTACCAGTGGATGCCAGAAGTTTCTGAGAATCTCCATAAGCAGAGATGCTCTGGAGGGGATCATGTGGTGAAATCCCAGGCAAGTGAGGGCAAGAGAAAGTGCCAGAGGAGACTGGGTGTATAAGCTAGTCTCTCAAATATTCAGCTTGAATGAACTGGTGCCAGGACAGGTTAGTTATCCACAGCATGATTATTTAACATGTTTTATAACAAAAACTTTTTACCTAACAAAAGTTTTTGAGGTAATGCAGGGCTCTCAGCTCTGGAACTAACCACTAACCATGTTGATCAAAGAATTCATGGAACTGAATGTTTTAATTGACAAAAATTTTACTCATTTATGGAGTGCCATGTGACATTTCAATATATTTATACATTGTGTAATGTTCAAATAAGGGCAAACATATCTACCTCCTTATCACTTCTTATTGGTGAAAATTTTCAAAATTCTTTCTTCAAGTTTTTTCAAAATATACAATGTAGTATTGTCATCTGTAGTCACCCAACTGTGCTATATATAGTACAACAGAACTTCTTTCTCCTCCTGTAACTTAGTACTCATTGATCAACCTTTCAAATTATATATGATTCTTTAGGCTTATATATAGTAGTTCTTTAGAAAATAATAGATGACACTGTAGAATCAGTGACCAAATGCTTTGAAGTAGCACTTGTTTTCTGAAATTATAATGGACAAAGTGCCTTTTCCTGACTATTTATCTGGAGATTAAAAATTAGAAGCAAGCTGTTCTTTATAGAGTACATCAAATGTAACTTACATAGACATGAGTTTTGTTTGCCAAATCATATTTTTATGAACCATAGACAGACTTTTCACAGTCTCTTTTTAACACACATTTACTCTTGAAAGTAATGCTACTTGGAAGTGTAATTGTAATGAGTTTGGTTATATTATGCCTCTTTCCTTTAAAAGAGAACATGATTCCCTGCAGAGAAATTCAGGTAATTTGCAGCCACACTCATCTTCACTATGCTGAAATGTTAAAGACTTGGCTTCCCTCCATGCATCTGCCTTTCTCGACTCTACAACTCTTATTTCCTACTCTTTTAATTCGATGCTGAGCACTTGAATGATGTTTTCTTTTCTCCTTCTACTGTTCGACTTCAGGATTAAGTTACAGTCAGAATGGTTCCTCGGAGACATCACTTTATTTCCCTCTTCTCATCCTGATCAATTCATGAGTAGTTTTCAATTGGTGTGCCCTTTTCATCGCCTGTTGCTAATATTTCATATATATCTCATTTTAAGGACTACCAATAGGGGCTTACTTAAAATGACCGCAAATTCCAGTTGAAATGTGTGGATTTTATTGAGTTTTACAGAGTCATATATATGAAAGGTCATTCAGTTCATGTAAATCATCTATGCCTGATAGTAGCTGATGCTTTTCTTATAGATTATTTCAATGGAGGCTATTAGTAACTCAATCCTTTTAGCAATATGAAAAACACAAGCTCTAAAACGTGTAGAAAATGATAGATTTAGATACTGTCTTTCCTCAAGTTAATCTGCAGCCTGATTAAGCAATTTTCATGCTCAGGCCCATGGTTTACAGATGTGAGAACTGAGGCACCTGGAGGCCAGTAAGCTCACCAGTGAGTTCATGGTTGGTGAGTAGGTAACTCTTAGAGTCCAACACTCTAATTTCAGACCATGGTGATCCAATGGCTGCGCTCTACTGCCTGTGCCCAGGGCTCAGGATAATATGCACAACAAAATACTGAAATACATATTCCCATTTGGATTTTATATCTTACTGGAAATCTCCCTGGGCTTTAAGCTACCTATGTCATCATTTTCATTAAGGGGCTAGGAAACCTGACCCAATTGTTCTGGGCCATATTTCTTGTCCAACTGCACAAGTTTCAATCCTGATATCATCCTTTCTTATCTCTGTGATCCTACACAAGTTCTTCCTAACTTCTGTGGTTAGCTCCCTTATAGCAAATGAACAGATAATAGCACATTCATTGGGCAGTTAATATTGATTGTGTTAATGCCCATAAAGTTTGCAAAAGAGGGTCTGCTAATAGCAAATGCTCAATAAACTTTAGTTAGTATGTTATTTTTGTAATTGAATAATTAATTTCTTTGAAAATAACTGCAATTCTCTCATAAAATATATTTAATGTATAGAATCCAATGAAAAGAGAACAGCCACCACCAAAGAAGACCTGAGTTTCATTGTTTTCTTTTTTTTTTATTGTAAACAAATGGGATACATGTTGTTTCTCTGTTTGTACATGGAATAAAGGCATACCCTTTGTGTAATCATAAATTTACAGAGGGTAATGTTGTTTGATTCATTCTGTTATTTTTCCCTTCCCCCCCACCCCTCCACCCCTCTTTTCCCTCTATATAGTCCTTCCTTCCTCCATTCTTGCCACTCTCCCTAACCCTAACCCTAAACCTAACCCTAACTCTAACACTAACCCCTCCCACCCCCCATTATATGTCATCATACGTTTATCAGCAAGATCATTCGTCCTTTGGTTTTTTTAGATTGGCTTATCTCACTTAGCATGATATTCTCCAATTTCATCCATTTGCCTGCAAATGCCATAATTTTATCATTCTTTATGGCAGAGTAATATTCCATTGTGTATATATACCACAGTTTCTTTATCCATTCATCAGTTGAAGGACATCTAGGTTGGTTCCACATTCTGACTATTGTGAATTGAGCAGCTATGAACATTGATGTGGCTGTATCTCTGTAGTATGCTGATTTTAAGTCCTTTGGGTATAGGCCAAGGAGTGGGATAGCTGGGTCAAATGGTGGTTCCATTCCAAGCTTTCTGAGGAATCTCCACACTGCTTTCCAGAGTGACTGCACTAATTTGCAACCCAACACCTGTTGTTGCTTGTGTTCTTGATGATCGCCATTCTAATTGGGGTGAGATGGAATCTTAGGGTAGTTTTGATTTGCATTTCTCTTATTACCTAGAGATGTTGAACATTTTTTCATATATCTGTTGATTGCTTGTACATCTTCTTCTGTGAAGTGTCTGTTCATTTCCTTAGCCCATTTGTTGATTGGATTATTTGTATTCTTGGTGTAGAGTTTTTTGAGTTCTTTATGTATTCTGGAAATTAGTGCTCTATCTGAAGTATGAGTAGCAGAGATTTTCTCTCACTCTGTAGGCTCTCTCTTCACATTACTGATAGTTTCCTTTGCTGAGAGAAAGCTTTTTAGTTTGAATCTATCCCAGTTGTTGATTCTTGCTTTTATTTCTTATGCTATGGGAACTTTACAGTTTTTGTATTGATTTCATGTTTGAGCAAAATCCTTTTAATGTATTTCCTTTATAATTTTATAATATATAATATACATTATTATAATCCTTTAAATGTTTCTTTTATATATTTTATATTTATTTTATTTCTCACTGCAATGTACATAATTAAGATTTGTTAAAATACTTATAATAATATTCTAGCCGGGAGTGGTGGCTGCACCTACAATCCCAGCTACTTAGGATACTGAGGCAGGAGGATCACAACTCAAGACCAGCCTGGGCAACTTAGTGAAATCCTGTCTCAATATGAAAAATGAAAAGGGCTGGGGATGAAGCTTAATGGTAGAGCACCCTGGGGTTCAATCCCCAGTACATCCCCAGCACTATGAAATCATCATCATCTTCATCATCATTAACATCAAAACAACAACAACAATAATAATCTTAAACAGAGCGGCTGCAGTGACTTCTATCATTTTGATGTCTTTCTGATATTTTGGAGGGAAGACACTCATTGCTGAATTTCACTTTCTTTAGCTGTACTTTTATGTAATGGCAACAACATAGGACTTGGTATGAAAGTCATAGGTTTGTTTGCACCCTGATCTAATCTTTAATTCACTGTGCGAATAGTTAGGTCCTTATGTTTCATTTTTCCTACCTGCAAAGCAGGAATAATATTTCATATTTTGCTAATATTCAAGGTAAAACCTTTTCATACATATAATAAATGACTCATGTTGCTGCTAATTCTCTCCCATAATCCTGTAACTCTTTCTAGCTTGTATAAAGGGAAATCACCAAGAGAGAATGAAATAGTACCAGTTGCTGTGGTGCCCATCTGTAACATGCATGGTCCCATGTATAGCATGTGTGTATATGACAATAATCATAATTTTAGGAATAGTATCATTTAGCACACTTTATCTTACTAACAACCACACTTAAAAAATGGACACTTATTGGCTCAGGAAAATAAAACATCAGGTCCTTGATTCATGTGGGGTCAATGCTAAATAAAACACAAAGTTTGATAGCATAGCTAAAAGACTGGCTTCTACAAGGAAAATTGGAGCTTTCTTATAAAAAGGATCAGGAATGGACTCTGGAAGGTAAATAAGACAGATGTGGAGTTACATATTTGCAAATATCTGTTGAAATGGGTCTGTGTATTTCTGCCCTTTGCCTCACATAGCATAAATTGTCCAGCCTCACCACAATTCAGAGTCAGATATAAGCTGTTAAGAACAAACAGCCTATGAATTAAATGAAGATCATCCGCCTCACGACTTCACTTATGGTCCCAAGCCCCATTCTTTCTGGTTCTTCAATCTTTCACCCATTCACCATATGGATTAATTTTTTCTTTTTCCCAAATTGTTCAATTATTCTATCTTAAAATTTATCAAACCTCTGGGAATGTCACAAGACCTTCATTGTTTTTACCAAATCTTGATACCATATATACTATTATTTTATTCTTAAATAACATGTTCTAATTATGCATATTAATGGGGTTAAATGTGATATTTCAATACTTGCCTAGACTGGGCTCTGATCAAATAGGTCTTCCTTTATCCATGCTCCCTCCCCCAGCATCTTCCAAATCCTTATCATCACTACTCTACATTCAGAATCACATTTTTTAACATTCACCTATGAAAGAGATGGTGTTGTATTTGTCTTTCTGTGTTTGACTTATTTCACTCAATACAGTGTCTACCATTTCCATCAATTTGCAGCAGATGACTGGACTTCATTCTTTTTTATAGGTGAATAACATTCCATTGTGTGTGTATATCACATTGTCTTTATCCATTCATTCATCAGTGAACACAGATTGATTTTCTCTTGGCTCTTGTGAACAATGGGGCAATGAATATGTAAGTGTAGATGTCTCTCAGACACACTGATTTCAGTTCCTTGGGATATATACCTAGTAGTGGACAGTTGAATCATATAGTAGACCTATTTTTAGTTTTTTGAAAAATCTACATGCTGTTCTCCATAATAGTTATACTAATTTACATTCCCATCAACAATTTGAGAGTTTTTTTCTACATCTTCACCAAAATTTATTTATAATTTTTTATAATAGTCATTCTAAATGAGATTATAAGAGATCTTATTGTAGTTTTTGTTTTTTTTGTGTGGTGTTTTTTTTGTTTTGTTTTGGTTTTTTGGTTTTTTCTTTTTTTCTTTCTTTTTTTTTTTTTTTTTTTGGTTTTTTGTTTTGTTTTGTTTTGTCTTGTTTTCGGCTCCAGGGATTGAACCCAAGTGCACTCAAACACTGAGACACACCCATAGCCTATTTTGTATTTTGTTTAGAGACAGGGTCCCTCTGAGTTGCTTAGCACCTCGCCATTGCTGAGGCTGGCTTTGAATTCTTGATCCTCCTGGCCTCAGCCTCCAGAGTCACTGGGATTCTAGGCATGTGCTGCTATGTCCAGCTTCCTTATAGTTTTGATATGCATTTCCCTGCTGGCTAATTAAATTGAGCATTAGTTCATATGTTTGTTGGACATTTGTTGTTCTTCTTTTGAGATGTGTCTATTCAGATCATTAGTTAATTTTTAAATTATATTGCTTGTGGTTTTTTTATTGTTAAATTTTTTGAGTTTTATATTCTGAATATTAATCCTTGGTCAGATGAACAGTTAGAAAGTATTTTCTCCCTTTCTATGGGTCATCCTTTCACACTGTTGATTGTTTCTTTTGTTGTGCAGAACATTTTTAGTTTGACATAATCTCATTAGTCCATCTTTGCTTTTGTTCCCTGTGCTTTGGGATTACATTTTTAAAATCACAGCCTACACCATTACCTTGAAGTGTTTTTTCTAGTAGTTTTGGAGTTTGGGGTCTTACATTAGGTCTTTGATCTGTATTCAGCTGATTTTTCTACAGGATGAGACACAGGGGTTGAGATTCAATCTTCTGCATATTAATACCCAGTTTTCCCAACACATTTTTGTTAAATAGGCTGTCCTTTCTTCAATGTCTATTACTGGAACCTTTGTGAGAATCAGTTGGCTGAAGATACATGATTTTAATCCTGGGATCTCGATTATGTTTCATTGGTCTATGTGTCTGTTTTTACTCCAGTAAATTTCTGTTTGAGTTACTATGGCTCTGTAGTATGTTTAGCATTTAAGTATTGTGATTCCTACAGCTGCAGTCTTCTCTTGATTTGGCAATGTGTTTGAACTCCTCTGACCTTTGGACTGAGGCTTTCTGCCCAAAGCTGAGTTCTAAATCATCCCTTAATTCTGGTACCCAAGTAGCTTTAAAAGAAGCATAGTCCCTCCACCAACCAAGTGACACTCTCTGCTAAGTGATCCCATCTCATCCGATTTAAACACCTGTAGCAAGCTCTTTTGGCACAGCCCTCAGTATCAGAAATTCTTAAGGACTAGCTGTGTTGCCTAATGCTCCATCTCTAAACAGTTACCTGCTAGAATTCTAGACTCTGTGTAAAAAGGATGCCACTCAACTTGCTTAAGATTTGTAAGGAAATGACAATTTACATTTTTATAGACGTGGATTTTCCTCTTAACATTACCTTCACTACAAATACCCTTAATCCTCTAATAAACCTCAGTACACCACTGTGATGATTTTTCTCTTCTCTCCCTAATACCCATTCTAAAATTTTCTTCAGCTGTTACTGCCTGTCTGAAACTAGACTAGTAAAAACACAGAACAAGGAAACAAGACCATTTTTAATTTATCAGATAGTCCAGAAAAAAAGCACTTGAGGATAAATTGCCCACAAATACCTTTTCACTTTTACCAACCATATTTATTATATCTGGTTTTCAGGAAAAAAAAAAAAAAACTAGAAATATTTATTACTTACAAATTACATATTTTTGTTACTATTTTGTTAATATCCTGCAGCTAGAGAATCTCCAACTCAGTGGAATTGATGCTGTGGACAAGGATACCCACAGAATTGTGAGGAAGATCCTCCTGGTGAAAACATCCCAGCCTCACAGCCTCTAGCTCAGTCATCCTTATGGGGCACTTTTGTGGATCTGCTTTTCTTTAAACAATATTTAACTAGTATTGAATACCCAAAATACTCACTATAGGAACTAAAGACTAAAATAAATAAATCCATCCCTACTCTCAAAGCACTTGCATTCTAACAGAGAAAGTCAGATGTTCAGATGAGATGGTATTACAATGGTCAAGATCCCCTGTTCCAGTCGTGGGAGTGCAAGGAGGCCATTGTCAGACAATCAGTTTGCCACTGCAGCCTCTGACTTTCATTCTTGGAAATTCTCTTCTGTTTTCTTTTGAACTCTGTATTTTATAATCTTAGCATTTTCTCATAAGCTTTTATCAAACATGTGGCTTGGGTATGGCTTGGATCTTTAGTCATATTTCCTCTTCTGTGCATCAGGTAAATATCAAAATTATGCAAATCCTCCATAGCAACCAAATGGAAGATTATAATCAAATAAGTACCTGCATCTTATCACTAAATTGATAAGGAAACACAAAGGACCTGAGACTGAATCCTGGAGCAGCTCCAGCTGCAGAACATTATTGCTTTAGTAGAGAACCCAAACTACTGTTCCTGTTCTAAATGAATCAGATCATTAATTTTTTTTTCTCCATCTAATAAGCACTTACTTTGTGCCTGTAGCTATTTGAAACAAACTCCTGGTTTTTCAGAGATTACATAACACAGGGGAAGACAAACAATAAATAGAGGCATAAGGAAACATCAGAGAATGCTGATGGATCTGAAAGACGAAAATAATTTAAGGAGATAAAAAAGGATGGGTGTCTTATTTAGATAGAACGGTCAAAATCTTTTAAAAGTAGCATTTGAACGAAAATCTACATAAAATGACAGGGTGACAAGTGAATGTCACTCCACCAAAATGTAGTTCAAAATTTATGAAAAATATGCGAAGCAATCATTGGATCCATGTTATAACACAGTTCAACTATTTAACATGTACACTAAGGACTGCTCTTTTAAAAAGTTTTTGTTTTTAAAGAAAGCTTTGATATTGTTTGAACTTTTCTAAGAATCAAAGGAAGAGATGTCTTATTAGTCTCAATATACCCCTTGCTGAATGGTGCTGAGTCTTAATGTTGCTCCTGCTAATATAAAATACTACTCTAGGTATCCCATTTCATCTTCTCATATAAGCTACATGCTGTAGTGATTCCCCATTTTACAGATCAGTAGACCAAGGCAAAGAGAAGCTACATAACTTGTCCAAGGTCACCAGCCAGAGTGGTGAAATATAACAATATACAACTTTTGTTGTAAATGGATTGTCTTTTTTCCCTGTGAACATATTGAACAGTTAGTTTGTATCATATTCTAAATACAAAAGAAGTAATAAGTAATATCCCCCATCAAGTTATCCTTAACCTGTGTATAAAGGCAAAAACAACGTATCCCATAAGTGTGAAATGATTCATTTTGGGCATAGATGGTAGAGAATTGCAGTTAAAAAATAGTGTTGGTTGGTGTTAATATGAACTGAATGTGGCTCGGGTCCAGAAAATGTTGACGCTAGCCTTCTTTTTATTTTTTCTGCCCCTATTTTTACAAGAAGCTGTTGCAGAAGCTCAGGTGGTTAGCATGGAGAAGAGAATACTCGGGGGAGATTGGATAACTGTCTACAAATATTTAAAGAACTGTCATGTGGAAAAGAAATTAGATTTGTTCTGTATGTCCCCAAGGGTGGGAGCAATAAAAAGATTTCACCACAATATAAGGAAGGACTTTCAAACAAAATAAGGAGACCCCTAGAGCTCTTTACGAGCAGAGTGGGCTCTTAGGGACATGAAGCACTCCAGTCACAGGTGGGACAGTATCTTCAATGACATATTTAAAGGGAAATCAGGAGACCAATGGATTACATGAATTTTAAGGTCTCTTCTAAGACTGATAATTTATTTTTATCAATGAAAAATTAATACTTAACTGTTATGAAATTTATACATTCTTTGAAGAGTGTTTTAGGGAGCTGGGTGTGTAACTCAAGAGTTGGAGCATTTGCCTAGCGTGTGTATGGCCCTGGGTTGGATCTGCAGAACTACAAAAGAAAGTGTGTTTCAAAGAGGGTGTTAAAGTTTTTGCATATCACATCTACAACTCTGCATGTTTCTTCTGGTTGTTAATTGATAAGAAACAATCCCCTCATGATATATTTCACTTCCTGTTTGTTCTTTCTAGGTCTCCAGCCATATACCAACTACAGTTTCATACTTACAGCTTGTACATCTGCTGGATGCACTTCAAGTGAGCCTTTTCTAGGTCAGACCCTGCAGGCAGCCCCTCAAGGTAATGAAAAAAACATCCATGATTTGGGGGAAAAAGTTTTCATATGGCATTCTACAGTGAACTCTATAAACACTTTCATAACAAACAAGGAAGGAGGAATAAAGTTGACAGGGACAAAAAATATATGTATTCTGTTTCCCTTCTCCAGGATTAACTGAACTATATGTGGATTCTCAAGGTGAGTTTGGTTTCAATTCTTTAAGCTTCTTAGATTTGCTTGTCTGCAGAAAAATAATAAAATACTTGAATATGAAGTTTCTCAAAAGACTCCAAAGTTAAGTATTTCCAGAGCACCTAAAATAAACTAAGCACTGTGCTCACTGCTGAAGTTCACTAAAATACTTGCTGCCCTCAAGAACTTGTAATGAAGTAGGAATGATGGTCAGATAATTATCCAGACACATATGAAGAGAGAATCTGAAAGATGCTGTTAAGAAAGAACAAATGGACAGAGCACACAGGTTAACCTGGGGAGGGAGTACTTACAACTCAGCACAGGTATTGAAAGGTTTGATGGAGCAGGTAACTTGGGGTGGACCACAAGGAACAGACTGTTGCTAGATACATAATGCATGACATGTCCAATCAAGCACAGTCTGAGGGAATGTAATGTGGGCTCTTCAGCTTGGAAGGCAAATTGGTAGTCTATTCAAAGTTTAAATCGTAATTCCTCGTGGCATAGCAGGTCTACTTATTATCTGTGCCAGAAACTATAACGCACACACCACATGCACAAGGAGACGTTTAAAGTTGTTTGTTCTTTGTATTTGTTTGTTTGTTTGTTTGCTTAATGTTGGGAGGGATTTAGATATCCATGAATAGGGGAATTGCTAAGTAAATTCAGGTATCCTCATATTGTGGAATTCCATGTATTAGTTTAAAAGAATGAGATGATCTTTACATATATAAAGAAAGTTATAGAGCTATATTAATGTATGTTAATTTCTTTAATATATAAAAATACATTTAGAAAATAGTATTCATTTCTAATGGCAAATAAACAAATATACAGGAAAAGGTATCTGGAAGTAAATACACCCAACTGCTGACAATGGTTACCCATGGGCTGGGAACTAGGATAGATGATGTCATTTATTTTGAAGAGAAAAATATCCTTAGTGACCTGTTTTAGGGATCCACTAATTATTTATTAATCTTTGTTTTCTGCCTGTTTTTCTTGTGGGGAAACTGAGGCATAAATAAGATTCTAAACAGAAATATAATATCAGTTACCATGGTAGAGTCCTGAACTCCTTGTCCATTACTCTTCTAATGAAAGGGATTGTTGTACCTCAGAATATTAGACCTGAACTTCCTACCAGTAAATGGGGAATAAAATGGAAAATTCCACATATGGGGCATATGGCTCCTCACCAGGAATTCACTAATGATGTTTTCTATATAAAGAATGTTTCATGTCAAAAAGCTTAGTGTTCCTTTGAAAGGAAGAAACCAGCAGTGGATTTTTTGGAAAGGTAAACTATCAAATGGATACTTTGATGATAATGGATAATTTCTAAAGGATCTATCAACCAGTTTTGGCTGAAACTCAAGCCTGACAAAGTATAGGGTCTCTTGTTCCAGTTCACTCACCAAATTCCTGTTTTAATTTTCTTTAGAAATATACATCTGTTTTCCCCCAACAAAATTTCTTGAAAGGGATCAGATTTTATGACTTCAAAATTATGCCTCTCAACAGTGCAGAAAAGTATCATATGAGAAATGTTTTCTTAGATAATTTAAATGTAGGCACCATTTCTTTAATACAAATAACCATGCAAAGAGATAAAAAACCAAGCAGGGTTTTCTCTGCAGAAGAAACATGGATATAGATCCACTTTCTGGCTATATACATGCCATTTGTATATAACTTGCACATGAAATAAATGGAGTTGAATACTTAGCATGGGGGTTTTAAGGGAACAAATCAACAATAGCATTAAATACTATTGTTTTACTGCAAATTAGAAACAAGAAAATTATATCCCTTTGTATCACTAACCCAGATTTAAGTAATTTTAAAATGCCAATTTTGGAATAAACCAGACACAATCTGAAGGTCTAGGATTTGAGATTCCTAAATGGATATAGAAAAAAAGAAGCATTTGTTCATAACCACCCCAAGCTCTTCTCATTTCTTTTTCATTTTCAATCTAAAAAATATCTTAATATATATTATGAGTTCATGATAAGTTGGACACAGTTCTGTACAATTTTATCCTCATAGAAAATTGTGTACCTTTAGTCAAATAGTGGGAAGAGTCAAATAGTAGAAGAGTTTGAATTGGATTATTACTCTCTTTTATTGCGACTACTGCCATCCCAGCGAGCTCTAATTCATTTCGGAGTTAAATCATGCAAAATTTCAGGCTTGCTTTCCTCTAGCATCAATAATGGGGAAAAGGAAAAGATAGAGAAGACTAATCTGTCTCACTTTCACTCAGAATTCTTCTTCCTCTGCCCTTCTTTTAACTGTTGGTGCTCATTTAGACACTTGCTCTACTCTTTGCACTTATTAACTCTGCAGACTCCTCTGTGATTCTCAAGTCCCAGCTTCATCTCCTAATGAAGGTTGAGAGCTCCCACCTACTAAGACTCTCACTAAGGGTATGCCCATCTGTTTAGGACCTATGTATCCACTGATATTCATACCAGGGTGTTTTTCAAATACCTAAAGCTCATTTCTTCAGCAATTAGATAATCTCTCTCTCACCACCAGTTTTCCAACCTTACTTTTCTTCCTGTTTCCCCCTCGAGTACCACCTTCCACCTATCACCTAAGCCTGAACCTGACATTCTTAATGCTTCCCTTTTCCTCAGGATGTGATATGAAATTCTTTCAAATCTTGTTAATTTTCAATGTTTCTTGTGGGGGTGGGGGTGCGGGTGTAGTGGGGATTGAACTCAGGGACACTTAACCACTAAGCCACATCCCCAGTCCTATTTTGTATTTTTTATCTAGAGGCAGGGTCTCACTGAGTTGCTTACCACCTTGCTTCTTTGCTGAGTCTGGCTTTGAACTTGAGATCCTCCTGTCTCAGTCTCCTGAACCACTGGGACTACAGGCATGCACCACAGTATCCAGCTAATTTTAAATCTTAAAGTTATCTTTTTAAAAATATTGTTCTTTTCCTATTCCTTCTGCCACTGCATTAGTTAATGATCCTTCTAACTTCTCTGGATCCTCCTAACTAGGTTCCCTACCTCTAGTCATTTTCTATCTCTTTCATGTCTCTTATTACAATTTGTTTTCCCCTTTTGCCAGAAAGGGCATATCTCATATTAGTCACCTCCAAAAAATTCCATTTCCATCCAAGGAAACATGAATCCATATCTTCTTAGTAAAGCAAAATAGATCTCATGGGCTTTAAATTCTGTGAAACTTGTGATTCTTTTGGTCTTCTGTACATACCAGCTTTGTATTAGTCATTATTGCATCACTGTGACCAAAAGACCTGACAAGAATGACTTAGAGGAACAGAAGTTTATTTTGGCTTTTGGTTTCAGAGATTCTGTCCATAGATGGCTGACGCCATTGCTCTGGGCCCAAGGTGAGGCAGAACATCATGGCGGAAAGGTGTGGCAGAGGAACACAGCTGGAAACATGGCCACAGAAATAAAGAGAGAGCTCTGCTCACCAGGAACAAAATATATACCCCTAAGGCACACCCCCCAGTGACCTACTTTCTCTAGCACACCCTACCTTCCTACAGTTATGACCCAGTTAATCCATATCAATGAATTAATCCACCAGCTAGGTCACAGCCCTCATAATCTCATCATTTTACCTCTGAACATTCTTGTGTTGTCTCACACATGAGTTTTGGGAGGACACCTCATATCTAAACCAAAACGCCATGGCCTGCAGCAACCATGCCAACATACGGGCAATGCTATTATACTTTCCCCTCTCTCTAATACTTATATAAATTCCCCTCAGCCAGGACACCCTTCCACTTGCTCACTCCCACTGGTTCAAAACTGAACTCACATGTCTCCCCTGATGGAAATCTGCCCCTAGGGCCACCTGCCTTTTCCCTTCTCACCCTGCTCTCTTTGTCAGGGCACCCTTCCTAAGTGCTCTTCCAGCCACTAGGCATTTATCATTACTGGATGATAACTTTTTATCTACACACATTTATTCACCATGATATTGTGAGGTCCTTGAAGAGTGAGAATATTAGATCTTTTTGCCCATATCCACAGTGCCTAACACAGAAATTGACACAAAGTTAGGTAGAATGTTGAAAGAATACATTGACAAATTGTCAATAGTCCAGAAGCCAGTGCATCCCTGACATGAACAATACCAAACTGGTTCACGTCGCCAGAGTTCAGGAGAAAGCCAGTCGACAATAAATGTTGGAATTCTTGAATTGGAATGAAGAGTGATAGGAATATGAGAAATGAGTAATGTTGCATGGATCTCAAGGTAAACATAAAACAAATCCAGTAGACATAGCTCCTTTTCCAGTAGTCCTTGCATCAAAAGATTCACCAAGGTTTATGGTCTGATCTTTCCACTTTATACATCTCAGCTAATTTTCCCCTGCCTCATCCTCCTAAGGCATTTCTCTTGCTATGGTCCACATTCTTCCTTTGAATTGTGCCAACTATAAAAATATCCTGCTCAGTTATGCAGAATGGGTTTTTCTAGTGCCCTCTGAGACTTGGGAGTGGGGTAAGGAAATGAAGAGTGTAAATTCTCCACCTCGGACTTACTAACACATCTCACCAAAAGTGCATCTTCCTCTATCAAATATTTCTTACAGTTGTTAGGATAACAATGTCCCCATTTCATTATGCAAGTAAAAAATACACTGCTCACTTAGTTATTTATACATTTGTACTTTATCTTATCAATCAAATCAATGGACACAGGATTATCATCAACTTGAATAGAACTTTCACTGGCTTGTATACATATAAAAGTCAACTTTTATTAAAAACTTGGAAGAAACCCAAAATTCTTTTTCATTTTATGTCATTTCATTTTATGTCATTACCTCCATATCCACAGGCTACATTGATGGGTTTATATTTGAAATTAAGCAACAGCCTTTTTTAGAACTGTGGTGATTTTTATTTAACACATTCTTTAAGGTGAGAAACATATGACTATAGGAAGCAGATTACAAGTTAAACCTTCATACTTTATCTCTTGAATCAACAAATTAATATCAAGTTTAAGTCAGAACTCTAAATGATTGTCTGCATCACCTAGCAGCTGTTGGCAGAGAAATCTAGACATAAATGTGTACTGTGATTTGTGGATTTTTCCAAGTATATAGTACAGAACAAGCTCTCAGAACAGACTTCTTTCTACTCAAGAATATGTTGCTTCTTAGAAAGTTGGTATACTTGAAGCATTATGAAATCTATCTTGATTTTTTTTCAAGATGCTGCTAAATAACTCATATTTGAAAGTCCTGAATTTTTTCCTTCTAAACATATCAAAATCTTATCCTTTAGAGAGTAATTTATACAGGAGATACAGTCAACCCAAAGCTATTGATTCAAGGGAACCTAATATAATGAAATGAAGTTTTTAAAGCTTAGGAGAGTTACAAAGTCTATCCAGACCATAACTAAACGGCAACATGAAGAGGTAGGATTGATCTTCCTCATTGCTAGATTTTCCATCAATAGGTTTGCACATCTATAAGAGTACTTGAATGTTTGACCTTGAATTAAGGTTGTGTGTTTATTTTGCCTTTCATACTGAAGGGCAAACTCCTTAAAAGAATGAGCCACATCTTAGACATTGTTGCATTCCCTATTACTGCCTCCAGTGCCTCACATTGTATTTTGCAGGTAGTATATTTACAAAGGAAACTCAAGTCATTTGATATTTATTAGGCATTGTGCTATTCTTAGACATACCTTGACAAATAAGACCGATAAGCTCCCTGCCCTCGTGGAACTAACTTTGCTTTGAAAGCAGACCACACAGTCATAAAAACATAAAGACATGTCAAGGAAAGAAGATTATTTGAATGTTAAGGAGGAAATTTAAAAGAAGGTATGTGATCAAGATGAACTCAGTTGGAATACCTTTAGAAAGTATCAGAGTTAGGGTACGAGGGTCAAATAAGGCCATACTGATCAGGTGAAATTACACATTATCTAACTTCACTATGAGAATAAAATGCAGAAAAAGTATCATTGTCTGGAGCAATCATGTTCCAAGCGGAGGAATGAAAGTGCAGGGACTGGGAGATAGGAAAGAAATTGCATTCTGGGTACAGAAAGGAGTCTGTTATGACTGGGAATTCATCAATGATGGAGAGAATGATGCCCGCTAGCTCAGACTCAGAAAAATGTAGGACCACACAGATCATCATAGAAGTAGAAATTGTATTATCTGAATAAAGTCAAAAGAGGCATATATTTTATAAGGATTCTGCTGGCTTGCATATATACTTACATACTTTTAGAAAGATACCAGTGGAAGAGAAGACCAAGATTTAAAACATGGAGACCAGTTTAAAGGCTGTAAAAGGAGTTTGTGAAAGGAAACTTTGGCTTGGACCAGAAGAGTTGACAGTAAAGGTATAGGAAATTAGAGTCTGCAGGACCTGACGATTTGGGAGAAAGAAAACGTAAAGCCTCAAGGATAATTTTTATTTTTTATTTTTATTCCTTTGTACAAAAAAGATAGACAAGATTGGAAGATACATGGATTGTGGACATGAAAACCAAGAGTTCTGTTTGGGATGCTTTAAGTTTTGAGTGTGTAAGTCATCATCCAAATAGAGATATCAAATTATACAGAATAAGTGAAACAGTGGAATGAATCTGACTGGACTTTCTTATGTTCATATATGAATACACCACCAGTGAACTCTGTATCATATACAACTACAAGAATGGAATCCTAATTAGAACAAGTTATACTCCATGTATTTATAATGTTTCAAATTATACTCTACTGTCTTGTATATCTAAAAGAACAATTTTTTTAAAAAAAGTAAATGGATTCATGAGTCAGCAGCTCAGAAGAGAATATTAGTCTAAAGGTATATATTTGAGAGTCTTCAGCATTTGGATGATATTTAAAAATTGAGACTGAGTTGACATCACCTATTAAATATTAGAAAAGAAAAAGAGGTGCAGGGGAGAGAGGAGGAGAGGAAATGAGTAGAGAGGAGGAGAAAGGGCAGAGACCTGGTCCCTGAGGCACTACATTATTTTGAGGTGCCAGAGGGGAAAAGGAACTGGTAAATGAGACCAGAAAGAGTAACAAAAGAGAAAGAAGGAAAACAATGTACAGGACATGATTTGAGAGGGTAATGGAAAGTACGCTTATTTTTTAATTGTATAATTCAGGTAAATGCTAGATAATGCTTTCTTCTGTGTATTCCAGGTAAATAGTATCAAAGTTTAAAATGCCTCTTAGACCTTAGTTGAATTACATGCAGAGTGACAGACAAAAGAGAGACATTTTCCACTACTAGTGGTATGACATTCAAAAATAAAATTTAAAAATATATTTATGCCTCATTATGTACTTCTTCTCCATGCTAAATCAAATGTGCTTTTTATTTACAGTGAGATTTTTTTAAATCAGCAGATGAAAATATCAGTTCATGAAGTGAGGATATGACTTTAGATAAGGTATTTATTTTATCCTTACAATAAAACCTCATTGTGTTATTTTTGCCAGGGGTTTGGGTGACACCTCGACACATTATCATCAATTCTACAACAGTGGAATTATATTGGAGTCCTCCAGAAAAGCCCAATGGCCTCATTTCTCAATATCAATTGAGTCGTAATGGAACCTTGCTTCTCCTGGGTGGCAGTGAGGAACGGAATTTCACTGATAAACACCTGGAGCCCAATAGCAGGTAACTAAAGGAAAACTTTACCAATCATCCAGTGAGATTTTTTTAATTTTTTGATACATCCCACTGAAATGTTATTAAAGTATCTAATTAATCACCTTATTCATTAGCCATAGTATAATTGATGAAAGTGTTACAGCATTATGTTACTGTTCAGATGACATGAAATTCCTTTAAAGTATAAACAAATGTGAATAACTATCTTCTATCTGAATACAAGTATGAAAATTTTTAAATATACAAAATGTTCAAGGTATTAAACTTTAAAAATTATCAAATTACCTTTAAAGACATGGATTCCTAAATTAGCAATAAAAGAGAGTCAAAGAGTTTGTTTTACATCAACTACCTTTTCTTCTCTTATGTATTCTCTGCATGGTAACTAGATGTAGGTCTAGAAGGGAAAAGTTCCACATATTTGTGGTTCATTCCCATTCATTTCTCAGCAGAGACAAAATAGATCTTACATCAACAGATGTTTTATTGTAGAGAATAGAGAACAATTAAGTTTTATTGTAGGGAATAACAGATCAATTTAAAAACATCTTCTTCTAAACATATTTTCCTGAACCTCAATTCCCTTAAAAATAGAGAAGATTAATTTGAGTCTTTCACGGTCCACCAGCACACTCCAAGACTTTCCTGAAATCTTCAGGAAAGATCATGAATTACTAGAAGCTTAAAAATAAAGTTGGGAGAGACAGACAGAGATGATCTGGAGAGAAGGCTGCCTGGGTGAGAAAAACTACCAGGTCCAAGGTAAAGACTCTGGAAAGGGAGCAAAGAACTTATAGTTGGTCACACATTTAGAACTAAGCAATGAATAGAAAAGCCAGCAATCATCGTCCAAGTCTCCTGTGCACCGACCTGCTGCAATTCTTCTTTCATAGGTACAGTTACAAGTTAGAAGCCAAAACTGAAGGTGGTAGCAATACGAGTGATGATTACATAGTCCAAATGCCTGAATCAACACCAGAAGAAATCCATACTCCATATAACATTACAGTGATTGGGCCTTATTCCATATTTGTGGCCTGGACACCACCAGGTAAAGAAAGAAAATGTGTGTGTGTGTGTGTGTGTGTGTGTAAAGCATTTTAAAGAAAATTAAATGGAGACCAGGATAGAAATGTAAATGTAGCAAATCAGCAAGGGTGTAATCCATCTCCTGGATAAATGTGAATAATCCAAACCATCTTCCTGAATGTAGAAACTTATGAGTATACATGTATGAATAGATAAGTATAGCTGTGAATGTAGATTTGTGTATATAATATATGTAATATATAACAAATGATAGAATATTACATATATACCTTTCTATCAAAACACTACTTTTTTTCAAGTTCAAGAGGCTAAAAAAGTCTGTTTTTATGTATATGCATGTGAGGGTGTGTGTATGTATGTGTGTGTGTATATTATATATATGACAAATTATTTAGGTCAGAATTACTTTATTCAAAGTAATTCATTTCCTCAGGATTTCTTAGATTGGATCATTGGCATTCTATCATTCCCTCTCTGTTTTATCAATGAACCAGGAGTTTGGAAAGACAACAGCTCATGCTGTCTGTGTGACCTGAGTCATAACCAGACGTGGTAACTGAATTTTGCCTCTCTGTACTGAGTTGCTTGTGTGATTTAGTGCGTTATTATACTTTGGTGTAAGCATCATCCTCAGGTAAAATCCTGATTACATCAACACTGTGGAATAAAGATTAGAGTTAAATCTTCTTTTTCTATCTTTTAGCATAAAGTACATAAGAAGGGCTCTTTTTCCAGGTAAAACTTAAAACTGATTAAGATGTTAAATGTACTTCAGAAATACCTGATTTGGTTTTTAATATCTAGTCTTAAAATGAAATTGAAACAAATACATATTATCCTCATGAGAGTAAGTTTATCCACAGCTCGACATGACAGCAGATTCATTCCATGAAATAATTAGTGAAGACCTGTTTTTCATTGAATTCAATAACTATTTCAGTGAAAAAAGGTTATATAATCATCCATATAATGTCAAGGTCTAATATGTACAACTTCAGTTATCATAAGTCAATACCCTTCTGTATATCTAAAAGGTCTTTTTTCTTCAAATTCAGAGGAGAAAATTTACCAAGAGGTATATAAGGAAAGAAAAATTAAGTTGTTTTAAGATTTTAATTATAAATGACCCATAAACCTTTGCTTTAATGTAACTATACAACATATTTGACAAAACATAAAGGAATAACCAGTAGCAGCAGCATGTTACTAAGCACTGTAATCTTTAAGTTTTAGGGGCATAGATACTTCTGAACTCCGTTCTCAATTTCAATGGAGGAAAAGGCAAATCCTCTCACAGGGAGACACAAACTTACATTCCCCTTTAGAGAACCTGGGCTCTTCTTGTTGTAGGATTGCTATCTTGCAACCTATTTGCATATTTTCCTTGGCATTTTAGCGCTGCTATGTTTTAGCACCACAAAGTAAATTGAGGCTGGACAGAGCCACCTTAAGACCATACAACCTGTTGGCTAGAGATTTTTCAAAATCAAACCAGGGTTTTCCGCAATCCCAATTCAGTCCATGATGATAAACAAAGTTGATTTTCTAGCTATTTGTTCAGAAGTCCTGCAGTTTATCAGATTATCTATTACTTTTACATTATTAAACATACATATTGCCTTTGCTAACCAGATGACTTCAGACTTGGTATGGATTTGAAGATATCTTACTTTAAGACAGATAAAGTAAAAAGAACAAGAAAACTAGGAGTTATGCCGTAGTAGTGCCACCTGTAAGCTGACCTTAAACACTTAATTTATCTTTCCTTTTTTTTTTCTGAGATAACAAATGCATCTACAAGTAGGATTGTTGTAAATATCAGATGACCTAACTTACCTGGTTCTGTATACTATCCCAAGGATAGACATGATTACTTTTTGAAAAATTAATTTTTGCCCTTACTCAATTTTTAAATGTACTTGCTCCAGTATTTACTGTATCTGGAGGCCCTTATTTTCAAAATGATAAAATAATGGGATTAGCAATTTTCAAGACTTCTTTATGTCATTTTCTTTCTTTGATTAAACATCACATTTTTATGTTGAATGTATGATATCATCATTGAGAAAAATATCATTGTGGAATAAAACATAACTTTTGCTTGTATAGTATAATCTTAACTCTTGCCTACCTCAAGATTTATAAAAATTTTTTCATTCCAATCCAGACTGAGAGAAAGTGTAAAAAAGCTTACCTGCTAACTCTGACCATTTAACCAATGGTTAATAAATTTATGATATCCAGACCTGTCAATCTTTTAGTTTCAGATGCACAAAATCCATTACAGAAACCCTGTAATATATGGAAAGATTAAAATCTGAAATGAAACTTTTTCCTGATACCTAGAAGGATTTCAAACTCAGTAAACAGTCAAATGATTTTGACTTGTGTATAATCTACAGTTGATTTTATTGGAAAGTACCTCATGCTGTGTTTTGATTTGGATAACAAAAACATTTTTTCTGTTCCTGAATAGTCACAAATATATATTTTCAACAGAAAGAAAACAAACTTATTACAAGTGGAGGTTGTTTATGTATTCACAATGAGTTTTCTAGATATTTATCATATTCCCTGGCATTTCAAAATGATTACATCATAAGCAGAGCTGAATAATTAGCCAAACATTCCATTTCTATAGTTCTCAAACCTAAACAAATTTTAGAATCACTTAGGAAGCTTGTGCAAAAGCAGAGTCTCCACCACAAGTATACTGAATAAGAATCTTTAGGGATAGAGTCAAGAAATTTAGACTTCTTAAAAAGTTCTGCATGTGACTTTAAGGTTAACAGTTTAGTTGACTAGTTGTTTTAGTTTAGTTGCTTAATTTAGTTTGACTTTTAGTAACCCTGGATCACACAAAACAAAGTAGTGGTCAATTTTAATAATTCTCTAAAAATATAAATCAAACAAGTTTCTCTTAAATGTCCAAAGTCAAAATAATACTTAAATTTATTGATTTTTTTCACATGCATTTTGTTTTGTGGTCAACATGAGGAGAGTAAAAACCTTAGGTAAGTTGCTGGAAGAAAAAGTTCTATGTGATTACTTCACAACCAAAAAATTACCTAGGTAATTAACTATAATTCAGCTTTCAAATTATGATTGCAGTGCTATTGATAAACCAAATGGTTCCAGAGCTATCAATAAACAATTTTATAAATCCTACTCATCAAAGGGATGAGTTATAGAGAGTTTGGGAGAATATCCAGCGGAAGAGTAATGGTGATACTGATAGCCAATATCATATACATGCACTTATAATTACTTGTTATGTTTGCATTTGTTAAATTCCTAAGATGTGCCAAACACTTTAATAAGCCTTCCCCTGCCTCACTTCAGTTAATGCTTATGCAAACCCTAAGAAACAGGTAATATTATTATCTCCATATTAAGAAATTTAAATCTCCAAAGAAGTGATATGTTCAAGTCACACAGCAGAGCCAGGATTCAAATCCAGGTCCACTCTCTACTACTACCCTTTTGGAGTAATTCCTTTCTATCTTTGTTCTAACTCTCAAATCCAAATCAAACTTTTCATTTATGACTCAAAGTCTCTCAGATGTATGATGCATCAACTCTGCTTTTTGAGATAGAGGGCTGGAGGATCAAGAAACTGAGCTGGGTGTTGGTGAAAAACCAAGTGAGAATGATGTTTTACTGGGCATGTCAAGACAAGAATTGATGTGGAAAATGGTGAATCCCCTGAAGGGAAAACATCCACCTGGCCACAGTTATCTTCTGTATAAATTCTACCTACCCATTTGCAAGTCCAGAAGAAGAGCTCTGCCTTAGCAAAACCAGACTCCAGGGTCAGAGGATTGTAGTTAGTGGAAGGAGGGAAGAGTCATCTCTCAAATGTCTACAAAGAGATTATTCAAAGGCTATTTTAAAGCCTTGCTAGCTATTCTCTTATGTCTCAGGCAAATCATGGTCCACTTTGCCTCATTATTACTTTGATGTCGATACTGATATTAACAAAACACTCCAACCTCTAAGAATCAACTCAGATTTCTACTATTGTGTATTATTTGCACTTCCAAATCAGATGATAGACAAATGACATATCCTTACAAAATGTTTGCTAAATTAGTGGAGGGACAGAATAATGGAGTGTTTTCACAATTTACAATGCCGACAAACACAAATAAATTGGAAATGATCTGCTGCTTAAAATGATCATATACTTTATTTACTATAAAGCCCACCTCTCCCTTCACA
Source organism: Sciurus carolinensis (assembly GCF_902686445.1). Classification (NCBI taxonomy): domain Eukaryota; kingdom Metazoa; phylum Chordata; class Mammalia; order Rodentia; family Sciuridae; genus Sciurus; species Sciurus carolinensis. The sequence continues at coordinate 73,499,044 of NC_062224.1, forward strand.
TTCACTCAACCCAAAACACACACACACACACACACACACACACACACACACACATCTCTTCTTTAAAGACAAATAGGGAACATATACATATTTTCCAAAGACTATATGTTGTCTTATGGATGCATAATTTTTTTTCACCATCTAGAAAAAGAAATGTTGGTTTCTACGTGGAATGAGTCCCATCATTTAGTTTTCCTGTGGCCTTAGGCAACAAATTCAGGATTCTTATCTATAAAATAGAATAATCAATGCCTACCTTGCTTTGTTGTTTCGTGAACTGAGATGGCATGGTAAAGCAGTTCTTAATAACTGCTGGCCATTATTGTTTGAACCTACAAACAACATATAAACCAGATTAATATACTCCTAAATGTTCCTTCTCACCATTTTTTTACCAGTTCAAAACCTTGGATCAAAACTTACATATTCATATTAAAGAGAGTAAAGGATATATGTCACCTTAATGGGTGAAAAATTAAAGAAAATTAAGAAGAAAAGACTTCATGAAACATAAATGGTTTACTCAGAAAAAGGATGGAGATGGATATCCTGCTGCTTAAGAATCCAAACATTCAAAATTATTTAAACTCTGAAGATAATAATGAGCCATTCTAATTTATCAAGATGATGACTATATTTTGAACTATCCCAGCCCTTAATCATGTTCTAATTAACAGTGTCATTGCATTCAACATGTACTTTTTCTCACCAAGGATGGTGAGTTATTTAGATTTAATGCTTAATAACGAAATACTGGTGCTTTTCTTTTCACATTTATCTTTTAGTCCATTAGAGAAAAGAATTGGCAACAATGCTTCTGCTGAGAAATCATTTTAATTAATATTGCTTAAGGATATAAATGATTTTTATTAATCAAGTTTGATTAAAGGTTAGCTAGCCACAATATGGCCCATCTGAAGACATTAGACATCCTTAGAGTTCAGTTAGCTCATCGGCTGCAGTTGTACTAGATCATGTACTTTCTATTTAAGCTCAAAATTGGCACTAAGCTTTCTAAAAATCTTGTATTGCATTAACTAGATTGATTCAACATTGACAATTGTCTTCTTTTCTTGTAAATGCAATAGCCAAACAACAAGGATTAGTGAGTTTCAGAAAAAACATGAAGCTCATTTTACTGATTTGGATTTCTTTTACATGTTAACAAGTGTGTCTTACATTAGTGAGTTTTAATATATGCTTGGCACTTTGCTAAGAGATAAACAACTTATCTCATTTAATGCTCATAACAATGTAGAATGTCCAATTGTTTTCCTCATCTTACTAATGGAAAAAGTCAAATTAGATATTCTAACTATTTTCTCCAGGTTATTCATCAAATAGGTGTAAAATACCATGGGTCATATTTTCTTATTATTTTTCTACCTAAACAATACAGAAAGCAAATGAATTTTTATGAGTTCTTCTATGATCAGTTAAAAAAAAGCTAAAAAAATACCTTTGCTCTAGATACAGTAAATGTGAATGGAGAAAGTATAACTCATGGACAGTTCATTCAGAAACCCAGTGGGTTAATTTTATTTGTAGCTCAAAATTTCATGGGATGTATTTCATCTCTGCATAGATTGGTTCTTCTATTTTTTCAACTAAGAATATGTTTACTAAGCCCTACTCATAGGCAAGACATGATGCTGGACACACAGAGTTGCAAAGAGAAATAAGATGTTGCCCCTCCTGACAGAAATCCTACCATTTAGTAAGGTAGAAAGGGTTGAAGATGATAGCTATTATACAGCATGTGTCAAATTTCCATGCAATTGGTATGGATGTGTTCAAGAGCACTGCTTTTCACTTCCACAGGGTATACTCGAGATACCCTTCCTATACAGAGGAGAATTTAGGCCAGGTTGCTAAAAGCACTGTTTTAAGTGCAACCAGTGTTTTGAAGCAAATGCAACTATCAAGCAGAATTAATAGTTTTCCTCTTAGAATTGTTCCTGCTCCGGCTCTCAAAAAAAATAAATAAATAAAGATTTAAAAAAGGATTATTTGATTGACTTGTCCCATTGTAAAGTATGCACCTGCTGTGAAATGAAGCCACGGAGAAAGAAAAAAAAAAGTTGAATAATTTAACTTTTTTATTTGTAAAGATAATCAGGGTTTTTCTGATTACATCTTAACTTCATAAATGTTAAATAACCTATCAGCATCTAGTTGTTGTAAATTATGAAAAGGAGCATTGCAAGGAATATTAACCGACGAAATCCTTGTTCTTTAGTGAACAAGAAAATGTGTTATGGCAGCTTGTCATTGTGCGACTGGTAACTTTGACACCAAATAACAAAACTGCCATTTGCACTTAGGGTAAATTGGTTCACTTGAGCTTCCAAGGCTCCTCTTTCTCTGACACAAATTTATGAACTCGGGAACTAACCAAGTCGTGTGGCTTCCCAGCTGACTCTAACAAATATGCCCATTTCATTTCATTTAGTCATCAGAATACCAGGGGGCCCAGTCGTTTCAGACTCACTGCAGATGGTATAGGGTTTACAGGAGCACTAGAGACTTTCATGTCACCGTCCTGTAAATGATGACAGTGGAGGGGGGCCTCTTTCCTAAATGCATGTCAGTATTTGACATGTTCATGGTTTAAAGGAATGCTTTCTGGATCCACACCTCATAGGTATATGTATAGGACATTTATTGCTGATTAATCATGATGTGAAAAATACACATCCCAGGTTCACGCTGTGACTAGTCACAGTTAAACCTGAATTGAGATCGTGTCTCCATCTGAAACCTGGTGGAAGTAGAGTTTTGTCCCCTGATCCTCCTGTTCTTCAGAGAGGAGACATTTCCTTTTGAAGGATGCAAGTCCTGGAAGCAGACCAGTAGATACAGACTGAAAACATAGTAAAGGAACCTCAGATGGGTTGTAGGAAAGCCCACTCTCAATTACTACTGAGAATGACTAATGGGATATCTTCATAGGAATGCAACTTGCTCATATCCAAGTACACTTTTAAAAAATAAAACCAAAACCAAAATATTGTTATAAAGACAATACACTGAATGTATTTCTTACTTGTAGTTGGAACAGCAACTTTATTTGAAAGGGTTCAGAGGTATTTAAGGGCAAAACAGTGTCAGTTGGTCTTTGTTTTTTTATTTCATTTTGTTCTACTTCATTTTGTTTTGTAGAGATATCTATCATTTATTTAGTACTTTCTCTGTTATAGGAACGTATTCATATTCTTTACGTATATTTTTAACTTAATCCTCACAACTCTCTATGAAGTAGCTAAAAGTATCATCATTTTCCAGAAGAAACTGGCATTCATTCCTAAAGGTTACTTAGAATACCAGTGATCAATCAGAAAATAAGGGCAATTTGATCTGTCCAACTTCAGTCTGGATTGTCCAGTTTGACAAGTTGATGGCATATTTTTCATAAATGTGTATCTGTCAAACTTTTCCATAAGATCTACCCTAGAAACAAAGAAGACAGAATGACCATGTAATCCTAGGAGGTTTGATCTAAGGTAGTCACCATAAACTTGCAATTTCTTTAAGGTCTCCCTTTTTATCTTACAAATTCATGCAAATTTGGCATTTTGTTCCATTGTGTTTGCCTATATTCAAAACAGCCAATATATCATGCAATTTACCATTTGGGGAAATATTTGTATTACTCTTGTAGTGGCTAGAAAGCAATGCATTCCAGGATGGTAGGAAGCTCTGAAGAACACTAATCTCCATATTGGGTATCATGTCCAAGTGATTCTTCCTTTCTTCATTTCATCATAAACATACGGATACAAACAGCAACCTCTTTCCCCACAGCTCTATATAGTCCGTGTCAGGTTTACAATAAGGAGCAGTGCCCAGAATATGAGGTGGGATACTGTGACATTCCAGAATACTCCAGGCAGAAATTTCCATAAACACATCTTCTTGCTGAAAGGTCAAATTGCAAACTGAGAGGGTCCCTAATTCATTCTTCAATCTTTTTTACTACCTCAAAGCAGTACTCTCTGAAGAACATTTTTAGAGGAAGTAGGGGGAAAGCCTGATTATATTGCTCTTTATTTTATCTCTAACACAGTACTTAGGTTTTCCTCACCCATTAATGAACTGAGAGTCTCAAATGGTCTGTATAATCAATTCTCTTCATCCAACTCTCAAACTTCGTTTTAATTATAGCAGTCTTGTTGGGAGCTGTAAAAACATTCCCCATTTTGTCTTGTAGTGGAGAATTAAACCTTAAAGAATATCTTCTAAATAAGCCCATTATGTGTACTCACTATACCAATAAAGAGAAAAATGAATTTACGATTTTAAGGCATTTAATTTTTATCATGACATCTTTTTTTCTCCTTTATGGAGAAAAAAATAATATGGAATTCTGAGCAAAAATGTCATTAGCTGGACCAACTTTTTATCCTGTGCCTAGGGCAGATTATGCACAGTGAATTCATTTCAAAAGCAATAATAGCCAGTGACCAAAACCTTGCTGCACTTGGACTCATGAGCAGTACTTTTCAATGCCCTGGTACAACATCATGAACCTTTTCTGCAGTCAACTGGTTCACTCTGAAGTGACATCAGAGATTTTACCTCTACAAAAGTCTCACAAATGTCCTAACTACTCACCATACATATCATTTTCTAGTCTCAGATGTTTTTGGAAGAAAAACTCACACCCAGTTTTTGTGGATGATAAAAAGTGGGATCCTGTGAGATTTCCTTGGCTCAGATAAGAAAATGATGCATTTCCCAAACTTTGCCAAAGTGATATTCCAAAAATAGGTACTGTTTTTCTGAATATATTTTGACGTTTGTCCACAACTGTCCACAGGATGTTAGGAAGCTTGGTCTTCTGAACTTTAAATATCCACCTTGTACCATTTGTGGTGATTCTAAATGGTCCATCATTTTTCTTTTCCATCTAATCAGTTCCCAGAAAAGAATTCAGTAATCAATGACAGATTGATAGCTGAAGTTATTAGGACATGCAACAGGGAGTTGAAGTAGGATGGTCTAGGTTGAAAATAAAACTTCTCAGTCTAAGTTGCTAAATTCAGCACAAGCTACCACCTTTCCACAGGATACAATTCATCAGTCCTGACAACCATCAAAATCTTCTTCAGAGACTTCTTAATTTGCATCCATCCTACACAAGATCCTGAGCATCTTTGGTCTGTGTTAGTTCTTCCACTTCTCGAACATTGGAGCTATATCTACATAAAGCAAAACCACATTTCATTCTTTAAACTGCATCCCTCTTGGGTCTCTGAGTCCTGTGCTATTGTCTCAGTGTTGTTGTCTGTCCCCTCCTTTGCTTGTATAGTAAAGATAAAATTATTAAGTATAAGGTAAGTAGCTAAAGCCTTAAATGTTGAAAACTGTCTGATCAATGAGATAATGTAGAGCTTCCATGATATTCTGTGATCAAAGCTCCTACTCCCTTCTTGAAAAAGATGTACATGTTGTTTATGACCAAATACAACTGGCAAGGCACTTAATTAGATGAACAGATTCTGAAGAGACTAAAATGACAAGACTTCTTGTTTTTAGGAAGCACTAGTGGAAAATGACAGTTACTGGACGCAAATTTCATATTATTTAAGGTACATAAATCTCACCGACAGAGTGTACTATCCTGATCCAATAATTAATGCACTAAGAATGCTCTAGGTAGACAGTGATTTGGATGTTTTATTGGTTATTATGTCAAGGATCCATGTCAGACAGGATGCATATACAACACTCCTCAGAAAAAATATTGTCACAAGCAAAACTGGGTTGGGTTTTTTTAATACACTTTAAGAGTAAGTAAGCCTAGGAATAATATATAACACCATTCCTAATTGCCTTGTGTTTTTTTAAGTAAAATGTGCCTTTGTTTTTATTTGCTAATATACTATATCCTCAAATAGGACTATTACAGTTTCAAAAAAAATAGGTGATGCAGAACAGGGTATATAGCTTAGTTGGTAAAAGTGCTTGCCTCACGTGCACAAGGCCCTGATTTCAATCCCCAGCCCACAAAAAAAAAAAAAAAAAAAAAAGTGATGTACATAGCTTACTTCTGATATGTACATTCTAATACTTTCCAACTTGAGTTTTGTGCAACTTTTAATTGCTATATTAAGCAATCACTCACCTTTCAATTACAACATTTTAAATATACATTGTTCTTAAAGGACAGCTGTTGACTCTTCTCTATAATGTATACATATGCTTCTCTCTCCCTCTCTTTCCATCTTTATGAAGGGGTCCTCCTTCCCCAAATTCCTGTGGAGTACAACATCTTACTCAGCGATGGGAGTGTAACACCTCAGACCTTCTCCATTGGTCACCATCAATCCACCCTACTGGAGAACTTGGTGCCATTCACACAGTACGAGATAAGGATACAAGCATGTCAACATGGTGAGTCTTTCAGACACCTGACCTGGGCTGTTATGCCCAAGCTGTTATGTTATGTATTTCATAAAAATATTTTCATTAAAAAGGAACCGATTCTCAGTTCAAATACAAAGATTAACATTTCATCGCTTATTTGTAGTGGACTGTTTACCCAGAAAAATCAGAACCTGACATTGAGTACAGCATTTTGCATTTCTGCACATTAAATCATTAATATTTAAACATATTAAAATGGTAGTTTTGTAAAGTCTTGTTTTATAAGGCCCTTTAAAAGAAAAACACCTAGCTCACACCAAGGAGCCACTGGTAATATAAAACAAAATGGGTTATTACAAAAATTTCATAGGAAATGTATTCGCCTCCATTTTATTGAAATTTTATTCAGGAGGAGGGAGGAAGAGGTTATTTAAAAGTTATTTGCATTATACCCAAATGAACCTTAAGTATTTTACAGGGATTTCCCAACCCCTGTGTCATGTACCTAAACTGTTACCTGGAGTTTCATGGCTCAGGCTGCAGCCAGGGAACCATCATCTGTGTTCTTAAGGAACATCTGCCTGGTTCCCATCTTCTCTGCAAATGCATAACTGGTTAAATGTACACTGAGATTTAGGAGAAAAGAACAGGAAATCAAGAGAGCTACACATTAATTATTTTATTTATCTCCATTTTACATTAAGTATAACTACATATTTTATACACACACACACACTCACACACCCTGGCAGGAGGATCACAAGTTCAAAGCCAGCCTCAGTAACTTAGCAAGTTAACTTATCTCTAAGCAACATAGTGAGACCCTGTCTTAAAAAAATAAAAATAAAAAGGACTGGGGATGTAGCTTAGGAGTAAAGCACCCCTGGGTTAAATTCCCAGTACCTAAAAAAAAAAAAAAAATTATACAAAATATGTAAGTCAAACATGCACTAGTAAAATTCAAACACATTATCACTTTCTGACTAGAATGTCTGCAATAAACTTAAGAAACTTCAGATAAACATATGCTTCATTGGCTATGAAGGTATAAATATGTGGTTAATTCATGGATCCAAAAATGATTCCCTACTTAAATGTCAAATTATACAGAAAGTTATAGTACTGATGTAAAATATGTAAGTATACATATAAAAGTTCGGATGAAAATATGATATTTTACCTTACTATATGCATATGTAACTCTTCCCGTTGCTGGACAAATTACTAAGGTCCTCAATTATTTTTCAAGGAGGTTGTGGAGTTAGCAGGAGGATGTTTGTCAAAACATCTGAAGCAGCCCCAATGGATCTTGATTCCCCTGTTCTCAAGGCACTGGGGTCATCCCGTATAGAGGTTAAATGGATGCTTCCTAAAAAACCAAATGGAGTCATCATCAACTACTTAATTCACAGGTAAAATTGACTCTTTCTATTATTTTTAGCTATTTAGGTATGTGTGCTATCCTAGGTATGTAGAATCAATTACAATTTCCGTTTCAATAAGGGAATGGAAGAGCATCGTGGATTTTTGGTGAACACTATCACTGGTGCTGGCAATCTTTACACGTGATCCCAGGGGAAAAGCCACAGCTGCTACTCTATGACAGTTTTGTTTGAGATCTGTTTGAAAGCTGAGCCCTCTGAGCCCATAAAAGCCTCCCTTACTAAAATCAAAATTAAGTATTTCCAGAGGAGGAACCAGAAATGGAATGAAAATTCTACCTAAAATGAAGAAGAAGAAGAAGAAAATAAGGCATGGGGAAGAGAACAAAGGTGAGATCAGGAAGAGACAGAAGACAAGAGGGAGGCTGGGGAAAGGGGAGGGAGAGGGACAGAGAAGAAGAAAGAATGAGGGGGAAAGAAAGAATGAAGTGGGGAGGAAGTGGGGAAGAAGAGGTGAAAAAGAGAGGAGGAGGGAAGGAGAAAGTGAAACACGGAGTCAGGGGGCGAAGACCCTCCCAGCGATTGTGCCACAAGGAAGGTTTCCTGAGAGCTTGGCATCTCCAGCTCAGACCAGGACCAACACCGTACTGAAACCCACGCATGCGCACTATGCAGGCAAGCGAGACTAGTTTCTCCCTGGCTCCTCTCTCCACTTCAGCACCTTTCGTCATCCTCTACAGCAGCCACGCCCACCTTCCCCGTTTGGTCCTCCACCCAGGATACTTACTGAAACTATTTGTCTCCTCCTTCAACTTGAGGTATTGAAACCCTTTTAGTTCATAACTCTCCTCCATGGTGAACTAAGTAAGGAAAACTGAGAAAGGAGAAAGAAGTACGATTGCATTTCTGGTTATGTAAATGACATTACCGAAAATGAGCAAGCCAAATTTCTTCTCAGCAAACAGTAATTTGAAGAATAATATTTCTGATTCAAATACACGGGAACATGTAAAAATGGCTAATGTGAATTTACATTTTACACTAAGCACATCAGTGCAGGCTCTCAAATGCCCATCCTCTTGAAATAGTTTTCTTTCATCTACTTAATGCTAATTGTATGAGAAAAGCACATCAAATTCCTATTCTGAATAAAGGGAAATAAAGTATCTGTTAGAGACCAGGACGTGGCTTCACTCTGTTGGTTTTGTAAATAAAGCTCATGATTACAGTCACTATTCCATGGCAGCTCCAGAGAAGGAAAACAGGAAATATAATGCAGAAAGCCCGCTTCAATGAAAAATACTGTAAATTGAATTTGACAGCATTTGATGGCATTTGATTATTCTAGTCACAGCCAAACAATGATATAAAGAGTAATATGAAACAGAATGTGTTACTGCCTAGCAGACTCAAAAGCAATAAACCTTCCTCCAATGTGACACAATCACTTCACAATCATAATTGTAGCCTGTTTGATACCTCTGAGTACAGCAGAAGGGCACTGACTGACATAGATACATTTTGTTTTTTATTTAAAGTGAAATGAAAATGGCGCACTGGGGTTCCAGATACAATCGTTATATTCACCTACATAGGCATGAATCACTAGGCAGTTATTTCAGCTGAAGTTTAAATGTGCTTAGACAACAACAATATCAAATTTTTCTTAGATAGCTACAGAAAAAATCAGAAATTTGTAAGGACAGAAATAGAATGGAGACACATAGTTCTTTTTCATTCTGAGACTACAGAGGGCCCCTTGTATAGTTAGAGCCACAAGCCTGCAGTATTTCTGAGGAGGTTATGGCATGTAATTTCTGTTTCATCATTTGCCTCCTCTTTCTTCTATCACCACCAAAGGAAATGCATTTAACTCAAACCAAAGACAGGGTTTGGCCTATGCAGATATTTTCATTAAATCGCAGGGAACAAACTTGCCAATCTCATTTGAAAATGCTTCTCGCTCTGTCCTCACCACCTCCAGTTATTTTCCCTTCTGTAATCCTATTGTTTAAATATTGCTTCTAGACATCATCCTGTTAAAAATTGCCTGCGCAAATTAAGAGAGATGTTCAAGACTTTTAAAAACAAAACACTTTAGAACAAACACTTCTTTAGAACAAACAAGGCAAATGCTCTGGCTAAGTCTACCTGTTCATTTAGGCTACTTGTTGACTACATGAAGTCACAAAAAAGATTTTCTACAAAACCTTTGATAAAGAACAGGAGCAATGTTTAAGTTAGTGTTTTGCAACCTGTTTATTGACAGGGTATATACAGTCAGGGCACCTTGGACATCAGCTGCCTCCTCTCATTGAGTTCATTTGGCATAGAAATGATTCTTCGGAATGCTGTATTATCCTATATGGTTAACCATGTAAATGATAAAATTCTCAAGACTTCTGTCTACAAAATCCATCAAGGATATTATCTTAGGACTTTACAAAACACACAAAAAAATTATCTCCTCTCCCTAGGAGTTTCCCTTTTAATCATAATGCAATTGCATTGGGGTTTATATTTTCACAAGGTTTCTCTTGAAATAAATAAAAGTATTTGAATAATGTGCATTAAAAGACAAAAATATATGCAAAACCCTGCATACACTGTAAAAATAGAAAAAAAATGAACCTTCCTTCTGAATATTCTGGAAGATTTTAAATCATAAAATCTAGGACAGTTCTGAAGAATGATGATATGGAAGGATATTCCAAGAAAGGAACTGAAAATAACTATTAAATGGATAATTAAGAAGACTGAATTAACTAAGAGAAGGTGAGCATTGACTCAAAGACAAAGGAATTTTGATGTAATTCAATTTGAGTTGTATAGGAAAACATCGAAAGGTATATTGAGATAAAGAAATACATATATGTATAGACCTACTAAGACTGACACCAAATCTGAAACCTGATCCCTATTACCAGTGATCTTCACTATGGTAGAAGATATAAGGCAAGCTAAATAAACAAATCAAAAAGTGCAATATAATGTGAGAACTGTAAATATTCACCCCAAAATTTACAGGAGGCAGCATTTTTCTCACTTTGGAATATTAATGGAAGATTTTATGAAGCCCACATTATTAGGATGAGACCTTCCACAACAAAAATTTAGTGTCTAAGTTACAAAAGAAATATGTTTGTTGGAAAAAGAAGATTTAGTAGTGCAGAAGTTTACAAAGATTATTACTCCTCTTTATGATTTAACCATAACATATATATATTCCCATCAATAGATACAAACACTATTAACATTACTGTTTTCAATTTACATTTTCCTTTACATAAAAGGAATCATATTGCCCCTACTCTTCTACTGGAATATTTCTTGTTAATTTGCCTATGTTCTTTATGTGTTAAGGAGAATCTCACTTTTATGATTGTATTAAAAATAACACATGAAGCTGGGAATGGTGGCTCATGCTTATAACCCCAACTATTCAGGAGGCTGAGGCAGGAGGATAGCAAATTCAAGTGCATCCCAGGCAACCTAGCAAGACCCTGTCTCAAAATAAATTTTTAAAAAGTATCAGGGTGAGGAGTGCTGGCATTACAGCCTGGTAGGGGAGCTTAGTGCTTGTTAGCATATTTCAGGCCCTGGGTTCAAAACCCAGTACTGGAAAAACAAATAGAATGATATAATTCCAGGTGTTTTTTTTTTTTTTAACTAACTTGTCAACTCTGTTTCATAAATCACTAATTTGATGTGCCAACCATATCAAATTCTCATGTGTCTTCTGGTTCATTTCAAAATTTTGTATTGTGATTAGTTTATGGTAGATAGAATTGTAACAAGCAAAGCCTAACAGTGAAGACATTTCAGGTGAAAAAAAAAAAAAAAGATCAACAGAATAAGCAAAATCCCTAGCAGTGATAGCCTACGGTTGAAGTAATAGTCAATTTTGGCTAGAACCTATGCTACATATGGAGGGAATTTACATTCACTCAGTGATAGAGTTTGGAAGACTTTAAATACCAGGCTAAGGAACTTAGGCTTCTATTTGAAGCCAGTGTGAGCCATTGAAGGTTTAGGGGGAAAATTAAGAAGCAATTGATATAGCAGAAACAGCATGGGATTTATGATCAAGGGATGTGGTTTCTGCCACTTGTGAGTTAGGCAACCTTGGACAAAACACTTGCTACCTTATAGTCCATTTTTAAATAAAGCTAGGTCCATAAACATCAGAGATAGTCTTTCAGAATTTTGTAAGAATTAAATGAAATAATACATGCAAAAGTATTGTGTTATATGTGAAGCATAATAAAAATAAGATAGTATCCTAGATATGTTGCCCAAAGTTTTGCTTTAGTAAGACAAATTTGGCAGTTGTAGATTGTACTAGTGAACTTTTCTTTGTTATGATCAAAATACCTGAAGAACAGAGGAAAAGGTTTATTTGGGGGTTATGGTTTCAGAGGATCAGTCCATGGTCAACTGACTCCATTGCTCTGTGCCCAAGATGAGGAAAAGCACCAAGGCAGAAGACCATAATAGGAGAGCACTGCTCAGCTCATAGAGGCCAGGTTGCAGAGAGAGAAAGTGAAAGGAGCCATAGGGAAGATGAACCTTTCCAGAACATACCCTTAGTGACCCATCGCCTCCAGCCATGCCCTACATGCCTATAGTTACTACCCAGTTAGTTCATCCAAATTAGAATAGACTGATTAGATAATCAGTCTACTGATAATCTACACATTTCACCTCTGGATATCCCTGCATTAACACAGGAACTTTGGGGGAATGTCTCATATCTAAACCATAATAACATTTTGACCCTGGCCTCCAAAAGCTCAACCATCTTATGATGCAAGATCCATTTAGTCTATCTCCAAATGTTTCCATAGTCTTAACAGTTCTAGCATTGCCCAAAAGTCCACGTTTAAAATCTCCTCTGAGACTCAAGGCAAACTCTTGACTGTGAGCCCTTGTAATGATCAAAAGCAAGTTACATATATTCAATATACAGTGGCACAGAGTAAACACTTTCATTCCAAAAGGGAGGAATAGAGGATACAAAGAAGTGAAGTGACCAAAACAAGACTGAATCCTAGCTGGGCAAACAATTCCTATAGCTCCAAGTTTAGCATCTGGGGCACATGGCAGCAAGAAGAACTCTCCAAAAAGGTTTGGGCAGTCATACCACTCATCCTTGTGAGTTGGCATGCCCATGGCCTCTCTCTTAACCTTTCTGATTCTGCAGCCAGCAGCTCTTTTTGACAGACATTTCATGTTACTGAATTTTCTCTTAATTCCTGGGGTCTCCCATTCCAACTTCAGCTTCACCTTCACAGCTTAATGTATTGGCATTTAAAGGGCAGCCCACAGGGATTCTGACCCTGCAAAACCTCTTGGCCTCCCATGCCTTCTTTTGAAATCTTGTGGAAGCCTCCATGGGCCCTTAACTCCAGCATCTTGCATTTCTATAGTATGAGACCATGTGAATGATACCAAGATCTTCTGCCATCTCCAGCAATAACTGGTCCCTGTGGGATCACAGCTGTAGTGGTTTCTGAGTGCCAGGATAACAGCCTGTCCCCCATGTGAATAGGGGGCCCCAATTTCTTTTCAAAGCAATTTTTACTTTTACATCTTTGAACTTTCAATGAACTTGGTTTTACCAATTTTTTAGATGCCCTAAAAGCATCAAGGCATCATTCCTATTGTCTCTGTAGTACTTAGCATATCTTTAGTGGCTATAATCTCTTCAACAACTAATTGTCTCTGTAGTACTTAGCATATCTTTAGTGGCTATAATCTCTTCAACAACTACATCTTCCTTGACCCTAATTTTACACACACTTTTCTGACCAAACTGCAAGTTTTAAAATTTTTCTGCTCCGCTTTTTACTCCTGATTCACACAGTAACCCCGTTGATGTAATATCTATGCCACTGGCTGAATGCTATGCTGCCTTGGAATTTCCTCTGCCAGACTAATTAGCCCATCATATTTAAATTTTGCCTCACACAATATCTCAGGGAATGGGGAAATATAGATAAATTCTTTGCCAGAATGTAACACAAATGGCCTTTACTTCAGTTTCTAGTAGCATCCCCATTCCTCTCTGAAATCTCATGAACACAGTCTTTACTTTCCACATTCCTATTGACATTCTGGTCCTCTGTGTTCCCACCAGAATTGAGCTCTGCTAACAACATTCTAAGGCTTCTTCATCCTTCATCTCCCAAGTTTTCCAAACTCCTTCAAACCAGTTCCAATGACTTCTGAACCACATATTCATGTTAGTCATAGAAACAAAACCACTTCTCAGTATCAATTTCTGTTAGTCAACTTTTTATCACTGTCAACAAAATATCTGACAGGAACATCTTAGTGGAGGAAAAGTTTATTTTGGGCTCATGGTTCCAAAGGTTCAGTCTATGGTTGACTGATTCCATTGCTTTGGGCCCAAGGTGAGGCAGAATACCATGGTAGAAGGGCAGCAGTGGAGAAAAGCTGTTTACCTCATAGTGGCTAGAAAGGAGAAAGAGAAAAGGGAAAGGGCCACAGCAAGGATGAGCCTTTCCAAGGCATACCCAGTGACTCACCTTCCTTAGCTACCTCCTACCTGACTACAGTTACCACCCAATCCATTCAAACTAGGTTGGAATTACTAGGCTATAGCTCTCATAATCTAATCATTTCACCTCTGAATATTTTTGCATTAGCGCAGGAGTTTTTGTTGAACACCTCATATCCAAACATATATATCAAAGAAAATGGTTCTTGGTAATAAAAGAAGCATAATGAACAATAGTGTGCCTAGTATGAATCTGCTTTTCTTTAAATATGTAATTTTCTTCACATTTATATGTGTATGAAAAATATCTGAAAAGTTAAACACCAAAATAATGTTAATAGTGCTTATCTCCAAACAACTGGTTAGGGGAGATTCTTCCAAATACTACTATTTTTCATCTATATTTTGTAATTAACTTTTTTTTCCAGTATATTGGGATGGAACTCAGGGGTGCTCTATTACTAAAACTGAGCCCCTAGTTCTTTTTTTTTTTTTTTAATTTGAGAGTCTCATTAATTTGCCCAGACTGGTCTCAAATGTACAATCCTCGTGCCTCAGCCTCCCAAGTTGATGGAATTACAAGTATATACCACTGTACCTGGCTTTAATTAATTTTTATAATTGATATATTACATGGCATAGTAAAGGCAAAATGGTAACTTACTGTGAATCCAGATACAAATCTCTCATCAACCTCCTTACAATTTTTCTATTTCTTTCTTTCTATGAACATTACCATTTCTTTCTGTAAGAATCAAGGTATATTCAGAAAAGAGAAGCCACACCAGTTATATTATCATAAAGAATTTAATGTAAGTAATTAGTAACTAGTTATATAATTATTAACTACGTAACAAAGAATTAAAAAGAGAACTCTAAGCTATCCTGGTGGAGGCAGTTGCAAGAAACAGCTGCCACTTTTAGAACTAAGGGAACAAAGGGAAGTGGTTAGAATTATTAAAATTTAGGAATTTAGAAGTGGGAAGCTGGGACATCTGAAGACATCTGAAGAGGAGAGGGAGGCCCTACTATTGGTGCAGATATCTAGAGAGTCAGGGGAGCACAAAATAGAGTTGGCTTTCCAAGCATAGGAAAAAAATGCATACTGGAAATACTTCCTCCTATTGGGGAGGGAACCACTACTTGCAAGGTAAAGAATCCTTACTGGGGGGATGTTCACATTAACAGTTACCAAACAAAGCAAATAGGCAGGAGCCTATTTGTTTTCCCTTTCAGCTTCCTGATCACTCTCTCATACTCCCTGTTGACAGAGCCCAACATATAGCCAGTCAGCAAAGTCAAAATGAGGATCTCAGGGTCCCAGCTTTAAAATCATAAAAACCAAATATGGAAAGTTAAGTTTAAGTAAAAATCAAAGGAAAAGCATTTTTGGAGAACGTCCTATGGGAGTAATGTTTTAAAAAGTAAACTGGACTCAACCTACAGAAACAGACGAATTGGAAAGAGAATGAGAAGAAGCATCACAAAAGAAATTATCAGCTGCCAAAGCCATAGAAGCATGAAATATCAGGGAATACTAGGGAACTATAAGCAGCGTTTGATTATGACTAGAATATAAAATGGGAATAGAAATTTTAGGAGGTAATCCTGAATGGTAAGCATAGACCAGTTGCATGGAAAATCTCTAAAGAGTTTCAAAAAAGATAGTCTCAAAGTTTTGGGAATTTGATGTCTCTTCCCCCTACTGCCAGAACATCCACTCACAACACAAAGCTTGGTGAGTATACCTTCACAAAGCATTTCTTGAAGCAATCGTGTTTCATTTCTTCTACCGGTAGTCTAATTCAGAATCTGTATGTATTCTCATATGGACTTTTGGGGTGATCAGCCTGTTCAGTGTCAGTTTCCAAAACTGCCAGAAGTCTCCCTGAGCACAACTTTGAACATCATCACTATAACTTCATTTGTATCATACACTGCATTTTACCCAATGGTTTGCATGTGTATTACTGTGTCTGATTTGATTTTTACAAGAATTCTAGGAGGTTAGTTATGTACTATAAGGTTGTTAACTCCAGTTTACAAAATGAAATGGAAACTAGAGAACACAGGCTAGTTTGCCAGAGATCATCAAACTAAGTGGCAGAGCCAAGACCTGTTACCTGTCTCCTCTTTCTACAGGTATTTCTTCCTTTTTATTTAAATTGAGCCTATATTTACTATTCTTCATGGGGTGAGGGTAGCAGTTTCACAATCTTAAAATCATTATGGGAAATGCATTGGGTTCTAGGATTTTGTTTTAATTGCTACTGAAGATAAGCAGTGATGTTGCTGAGGGAATAGAGGGGGTATCAAACCCCTGCATGGAAATGACATAAGTATGAATGTCTTCTAAAACATATAGCTCCTAGTTTTCATGCTTATTTTTATTTCCCTCTTAGTGTTAGGCAATATTAAATTAACTCCAGTTGGAACAATACTTTACTGAAGTATCTCCCAAATCAGCATAAGCAAAGAAGAACCATTTGACTATTTGGAGAGTTCTGAAAGTATGATTTCTCTAAACACAGACTTTTTAGGAGGAAACACTTACAGCTAAATAACCTAAATCTTAGGTATATTAAGCATAATTGTGACTGGGATTGTGGCTCAGTGGTAGAGCACTTGCCTAGCACATGTGAGGCCCTAGGTTCAATTCTCGGTACCACATAGGAATAAATGAATAAAGCTTCATCAACGACTAACAAAAATATTTTTAAAAAGAAGAAGAAGAAGTGTGGTCTATTCAACTACTTCCACTCAAGGTTTGTTCAGACATAAAGAGATTGTGTTTCCTAGCCCACAGATGGGACATTTCCCCTCCATGACATTAATTTATTAAGTGTTTAGTACTGACAAATACTTGAGAAGGCTGCATCCTTTTATTGTTTTGAGAGATAAATTTGAGGCTAACTTTATACTTAGTCTCTGAAATACTAGAGATTTTAAAAATTCATACTTTCAGGCAAAATTTTTAAGAATGTCAGCTGTATTAAAACCATGGTTACATCTCAATTTGGGAATTCAGGAGAGTTTAATGAAATTAATTGAATTGTCATAGTGAGGCTAAAGTAAGAGAAAATAGAAAATGATATTTCCCCATAGATCTTTATAGGTTTGTTTGCTCTATTATATTCCTGGCAAACACATTTTTTAAAATCACGGAGAGGAGTCCTTGGCTATGAGCCCTGGGGTTCTCATTAGAATGGATCCCTCCCAATGACACACCTGGTACCTGAGATCTGCAGCAAGTACAAAGGCCAAACTCTGCAAAACTACATGGAGTGCAGAATCTGGTCTGCACGTGGTAGCTGGTAATAATGAGGTGGTTTGCCGAACTGTAATTGCAGGTCACTGAGTGGAATCCATGAAGCCTCCATGGCTTTCAGCAGGAGGCTTGTCATTGCTCATACTTAGGTCATAGTGATTTATCAACTTGAGAATCATCAAATTCCCAAAGCCAGACATTGTACATATCCTGCCTTTTTGTGAAAGGTACTGTCATTTACTTCATCTTAATCACCCTTTAAGTTTTGATGGAACTGGTTAATCTGGTATGGCAGCATGTGTGTTTTCCAGCATCTGAGGAGCATTTAATTAAATACTCCTAACAGTCTGGAAAATAAACTCAATTAAAAGTAAGCTGAAATAAGAGGGTCCATCTCTTGGTTATGTCTTTCCTCAAACTAGATTTCTACCCTAATAGGACATAAAAATTGATAAAGATGAGGCAGAGATGCAGTAAAGTCATGAAATTATATGCCTTTTAACCATTCATTTGAAAAATATATATATATATTGAACACTTACTAGGATCAGATGCTGAGATTACAGAGATACACGGAGGATGATTCTGCAGGAACTTCTGTCAGATCTGCATCATGATTTTATATCTGGATGAGCAAAAAAGTGTTTTAAATGAAATACCAGATATTTAGGACCATCCTAAAAATTGGACAGTTCCATTTCTATTCCTTAGGTGTTTAATGCTTTATATATTCAGTACCTAAAGAATATTCATGGACTATTTTGGATATGAACAAAATCCAAAGATGGAACTAAACAGTCTTATTCTCAGGCAGTCGAAAGAATATTTTTAGCATGCTCTGAATTTTATTAGGTTTTCAAGGAGACATCTAAAAATTGCCTTTTTCCCTTTAAATTTGTCTAAATTGAATTCCTATTATATTACTTATCATGGTATTTTCATTAATTTGCATGCAGCTTTATTTCCTTTACTTAGCTATGACCACTTTCTGGTAGAGAATGCTCATCTATGTACCTCTGAGATGAGGTCTTATATATAAGTGCTTAATAAGGTTTATTGATATATAATAACAAAAAATACATAAGAAATATATAAGAAATAGTGACCTTACTTTGAAAGGTTATGGTTTAATTAAAGAAGAGAAGATTCAAAGGAAAAGAAATTAAGTGACATGTGGGATGTGAGTTCAAAACACTTTTTCAATCACCCTAGAAACAAATGCAAAATTGCATGTGCCAAGTAAAAGAGTCAAAGCAGTGGTTTCTCTTGGTGGTTCCTCATCTTCTGGCAGGTTAGCCTGGGCTTTTTCACACAGTGATCTCATGACCAACAGTAGCAAGAGGGTCAGCCTCCATATGCCAAATACCTTTCCTCTCTCTACAGTCACCTACTTGCTGCTGCACTATTAGCCCAAGAAAGTCTTATGGACAAACTCAAAGTGCAAAAGGGATGGATGCAGAAAGACTTAAATAAAGTGGGACCCTTACTGCAGACTGCCTACCACAAAAGTATGAGGATTCCCAATAATGTCTACCTCTAATAATTGTTTATCATATGATTCCAGATGTGCAAAAACTAAAACCCCAACATAACTGCATGACTGCATGTATTTTTGCACACATACCCACACACACACACACACACACACACACACATAGAAAATACATAGAAATTGGTTAATAATGCTTAACATATGCTTCTGTATTTTTAAAATTTTAAAATACAATGTGTGTTTCCTTGTGTATGATATTTTAAGGAAAAAGGTCTAAAAGAAAACACAACAAAATATGGTTATGGATGATGTTTTGCTTATTTTGTATTTACCACATTTTCCATTAAATATATGTACTTTTTTAATGAATCAAATGTGTCTAAAGATACACACACACACACAGGCACCACATATTAAGAAAATGATACTGAGTCATATATCTGGTCTTTCCTCGTCATGACACAAGGAAGGAGCAGTTGAAAAGTTGAGTTAGTAAATTCTTCCAAAAGGTAATTTCTTACTCCCTCTACAAACCTTGTTTTGAAGTATGCATCTGTCACTGGTTGCTTGCTTGCTTTCTTTTTAGACGTCCTGCTGGCATGGAAGAGGAATCTCTTTTGTTTGTCTGGTTGGCAGGAGCCCTTGAATTTACAGATGATGCAGAGACTCTGAGGCCTTTCACACTCTATGAGTACCGGGTCAGAGCCCATAACTCCAAGGGCTCAGTGGACAGTCCATGGGCATCTGCAAGGACTCTGGAAGCCCCACCACAATCCCTGCCAGCTCCTTGGGTTCAAGCCACAAGTGCTCATTCTGTTCTGCTGAATTGGACAGAGCCAGAATTTCCCAATGGCATTATCTCCCAGTACCGTGTTGTCTACCAAGAGAGACCAGAGGATCCAACATTTAGCAGCTCTTCTGTGCATGCTTTCACAGTGATGGTAAGAACTTAGGAAAAATAACCAGTACTCAGATTATACAGTTAATATGTTGAAATTCATTTTCTTATACTGCTTGTCATTTGTTTTTCTTTTTTTTTTTTTTTGCTTATAGTTTAAATATATAAAAAATTTTACATGTGAAAAGAAACAATGTGGTCACAAGAATAAGATACTGAATTGAGTTTGAGGAATACTGGAGACTAATTTGTAGACCACAACTAATTCGTATTACTGCCAGTGCCTGATTGCCACTTGCACATCCATTAAATGGGATAATGCAATGTGTCCTTCTATATCTCATAGGAATAAGGTTAAGATAAAATTAGTCAAAATATTTAATTTTCTACTTCCTCAAAGAACTAATTACATATGCTTGTATATATGTATAAGTACATATATCATTATACACATATATAAAATGAAAGTCACACACATGATAATAGCCACACGTACTATAAATTTGTATGATTTTGTTTGGGTCAGCCTCCTCTGATGCATAAAACAATTTACTTCAGTTTACTTGTGATTTCCTGAGAGCTTTTTTTATGGTGGGCATACCCAGATGTTCTTTGAGAGATGCAGAAACATGTTAGTCCTTGTCTCAGCATTCTATTTTACAATATTACAAAGACAAGAATTCCATATTAAAAAAAAATAAGAGAAATGGTGGATTATAGTCTATAATGTCCATTACACTGGTACCTAGATCCCAAACACATCTAATATGACTCAAAAATAATAGTCATAAACCGTAATATAAGAGAAAATAATATCAAATACCAAAAGTGTTATCCATTAAATATTCCAGGAGGTCTGCAGGAAGCCCATTAACTGAAGAAGTTTCATGGAGAAGATGAATGTTACGGTCTTAAGAGTTGAATATACATAGTTTTCAAAATGTGCCAAGACATTATTAAATATGAAAAACCCTTATAAATAAAGACAGAATGAACAGACAGCATTTTGGTTTTTTATTTTAAAAAACCAAACTATGTTTCTATTCTTCAAGTTTAGGAAGACCAATTTACATGAGGTTTATAGAGCATAATGTTTATCAGAGTACTTAAAGAATACTCAACAAATATGTTTTAATGAAATTCAAGAATACTCTTAAAATTATTAGTTTGAAGATAATATTTTCCTTCCATCCTTATGTTTAATTCTCGTATGACTAAAAAATAAACATGAGTAAAGTAATAATATTAGGGAAAGTGTCATTTTTATTTCAGAATTGGTACTTTTTCTATTTCATACTAAATTATCTTTATATACCAGAATATTTCAAATTATATCTTCTATATGCTTCTTTATAAGCATTAGAAGCAGTGTTCTTAGTGTAAAGATCTTTTTTCAGCTGATGTCATCCATGGGGAAATTTGTCCTTTCTCACCATGTCCCTAGAACTCGTATTCTAAACTTTCAACTTAGAGTGAAATTTTTCAGGAAAATGCCAAAACACTCTTGATAATAGATTTCTGAATGAGATACCTTATTTTAAATAGGTTTTGATTGAAGAAACAGTACTAACATAATTTTAAACCTTTCATCTTTCAAAATATGGCTTTCTGGAGTATAAGCCTAATCATTTAATTCCCCAAACAGTTCTATTGAAATTCCCTTTTGGAACACCCTCCTTCATAGCTGGTTTTATATTAAAACCACATTATTTAAACTATTTGATGAATCTATGAACTCTGTTCTTTATCTTCTAGGCTCTAATTTTATCACCCCAAAAATTTCCTCAAGAAGAGGCAAGCCTGTGGCCCTGAGCCATAGGCTGCATGGGATATTTTGCGCATGGACTTTTCCTGACGTGTTGTCCATTTTTCTAAAGATTACACCTTGTAATGCCAAAATAGCCAGAATAATCAAGAAATCATAATATTCCTACATGTTACTTTGAATGTGTATATAGGTTCCAAGTGATTCCCCAAAATCTGGGCCTTTGGCCCTGAGAATCCCCAGAGAAGTTTTCATTAGTTTCATCAGGGAGGACCCATCTGAGCTTTATAAACAACCAAGGACATCTACAAAGCTATCTGGCCCCAGTGTTCAGACATTTTGATCACCAGGCCAAGTATCCAGGGCATCAGGCCACCATGGCTTTTGATGAACTGATACCTTTGAAAGAGGTCATCAGGAAAATAGACCACTATCTTTGAGTTTCATCTATTTCTAGATTTTCTGCATAGAAATGGTGTTCAGTCCTTTGAGAAAGTCAAAGAAGGAGAATCTTGTATCCACTGTCCTCCACTCTTCACTATCAGAGAATGTTTCTTTGATTCTGACCAACTCCATCTCCTGTAATTTAAGTCATCTTTTTCTATTCAGAACAGCATGACTTCTCTACACTAGTGCAATGGACCTTCAGGATAAAGAAGAAATTATTGATGATCCAATCAAATTTGGCAAATTGTCATTGAGAGCTACGTTCAATATGTCGATGCATAGTACCATGCTCAACTGTATTGTTGAGGCCTACTATGAGACTGGGATCTTGGGCGAGCAGCAGCTTCAGGGGAAGATGGGTAATTGAGTCCAAGGCACAGGTTACTACTGCTGGGCATTTGAAGTCTCTAAGCCTCTTGTTTTTTTCTGCTGCTTGTGTTTAGATGACTTCATTTTAAATCTCTCTCCAAGTACCTTCCTGGATCTACTTAACAACATCTCTAATTCCTACCCCAGTTATATATCACCATCTCTATCCCTTTCTTTGCCGGCCCTAGGAAACTTTTCACATTTTTGTTTGTTGTCCACTCTGGCTGAAATTCTCCAGAGCAAAGGAACTACATTTGCTATTACGGAAGCACAGAGTCCATCCCCCGGTTGCAGGATTGCAGTCAATCTGCAGACTTACAAGAGATGATGCTAATGCTGCTCATTCAGTCCTTTGTTTATTGGGATCCCATCTCTTCACAAGGACCCACCAATAAATTGCCCATGGTGTGGAGCCATCACTAGCTTGTCCCAAGGTCCCCCCAGAGTTGTTTATAGACAGGTGGATGTTGCTGGGAGAGCCACATAAAACAGGTGCAATGCAGGCGTGAATCCTGCTAGTGGTGGCAGTGGATGGAGAACTGGCAGTGGGGGCCCTCCATGGGGGTGAGGAGCGTATGTGTTGGCAGGAGCAGTGGCAGCAGCAGCAGAGGCAGCAGGAGAGGAGAAATGGAAAGAGTGTGGGTTTTAATGCATCACTAGCTTCTCTCCCAATTTCAGGAAAAGTCATCTCCCTTTGGGTCTAAGTAGGTTCTCCTAAAGGGAAGACAGAAATATCAAGATTCCTAGGGGCTCTTCAGACGGATACCCTTCACTACTGAAAACGAGCTTTAGTTAGAAGTCCTTAAACTCCCTTCCCAATTAGCTCTGTGATGAATTGTGCAGTGTCAAGAGAGAAACTGCATTTAGCCTTGCTTGGCATGCAAGAGTTCCATGGTGGTGTTTACAGGGAACACTCCTGGCGAGGTTGGCGATACTGCTACCACCGTTCGGGTTTGTTTGCTTTTTCTCACTGGCACCTGCCATCATGCTGGCAGAAATAACTTGGTATTTAAAGGCAAAGGTGGTTTACCTGTTAGTCTGTGCTCTAAGTATATCCCTGCTTGCCCCACAGGTTTAAAAAACATCAATCCCAGAGCATACATTTGCCCAGTACCTTGAAAGATAGATGGTACTTCACTCTGTGTGTAGAATCAAGCATAAGGAGCTGAGGGGTAAGCAAATTATATGGGTCACTAAAAGTTGGCTTCTAAGCTGGGAATAAAATCCAGAACTACGAACTCTAGTTTCTAGATTTTAGTTGCCAAACTCCCTTCTCCAATGTCAAGGAGGAGGTATTCAAAATTTCTTCATGTAGTTGTCTTAAATCTCTTTACTATTGGCTCTATGTATGGCAAAAAAAAAAAAAAAATATATGAGATACTTCATAATTGACATATGATGAGAGTTTGTGAATAAATTGATGAATTCATATTAGTTCCTGTTTTTGGCTTTTATAACATAAAACACTATTGTTCTTTATGTGTAATCTTAAATTAATTTCAGCTCTTAAAATTTCATGGTTCTACACGGACACAAACCCAAATAAATACAATTTTCTAATACTAGACAAAGGTGCCAAAATTTCATGGTTCTTAATCCTTCCTCCCTATTTGTTAGACAATAGAAACACTCTGCAAGGTGGAGACCTCTGAGAGGATTCCTTTAGTGACTGTCTTTCTTATGTGAAGAAAACTTTGGTAATGAAAACAATTACTATATTTTTGTGTCAGCTTCATAAACAGAGATTTTTCACATTTTATGAGATAACTATCATTTTTATACAAAAGATAACAATACATGAGTGGGTATATGTCACACAAAATGATGACTACCTACAACTCATTTTTTTATTGTAAAGATGCATATGGTTTGACATTAGCTTTTCTTAGCCTTACATGATCTTTATCCCTTTTTAATATTAATACCCTGGCATCTTGGTATTCTGCTTTTTGCTCAATATTCTTGGAGATGAAAACTGCATGTCTTCTTGAACTCCATACAACTACTTCTTTGAAAGAGTTTTGTTTCTCTCCATCAACTTTCTCCCAACCACCTCTGTCAGGACTCCCTTGCTATGGTTGATAATATGGTTAATGTCTTAAGACGGGTCTCTTAGCTTTCCAGTCATTTTTAAATCACAAGGACCCACCCAATTTTGGAAATCAGGACTTATTTCAGTCATTTCTTGACAATCCTGTCTAAATAGAAGAATGACTTGTGGAATCTATAGTGAGGAAGAGAGGAGATGGTCTTTTTCTTCCTCCTTCTTGGGTTCCCTTTTCTTTTATTCATTTCCCCAAGATCATGGCAAAAAGAGAGTTTGACGAAAATGAGCAGAGCCTTGCTCAATAATGATGTTTTAATTCATTCGCCACTGTCTTCTGTAATGCAGATGCCTCATGGGGTTTTTCTTGTGGGTTATGAAGAGGTCCCCCACAGGAAATTCCATGCCTCATAGTTCTCTGATATAGGCAATATATTCCAGCTAATTGCATTCATTCCTTTCTGTTATTGCCCTATTGGTTTCCTATGCAACCTCTCTTACTTCTCAAGCAACCAATATCAGGTCCTGACACATTGACAAAACTTTTTCCTTTCTTGGCATCCATTAGACCTACAGAAAACTTGTTCCACCAAATAATAAAAGTGAAACTTGTCCAAAACTATCTTCTCTCTGGGCCAATCATCCTGAGTGAGATCCGGCTAGATTCTCAACTTCAGAACTCATTGAATTTAAAAAAGCATATATCCATTTCTAGGTTGGGCCATGATCCCCTAATCCTGGCATCACTTAAGGAATCAGAGGATACTTCTCCATCCTAGTGGCTGTGCCAAAATTGCCCCATGAGTCTCTTCAGCTTAGTAGGAAACCTCATGGCAAAAGTAAATTGGCTGGGCACTGTGGCACATGCCTATAATCCCAACAGCTCGGGAGGTTCATCCAGGAGGATCACGAGTTCAAAGCCAGCCTCAGCAGAAACAAGGCACTGAGCACCTCAGTGAGACCCTATCTCTAAATAAAATACAAAATAGGACTGGGGATGTGCTTAGTGGCCAAGTGCCCCTAAGTTCAATCCTCGAGCACCCAAGAAAGAGTACTGTCCATCTCACTTTTCTGTGACACTTCCAATTTCTTCAAGTGGTTCTCTTGGATAACCCTCACATGCCTTGGTACGAGAATGTGGAGAACTCTTGTTCCCTCCCACAAGAAGGAAGGGGATGGCCAAGGATCTCAGTCCTCCACTGAATTATCCTCCCTGATTTGCTTTTCATGAACTTTTAAAATATAGGTTGTTTTATACAGATCTTCAGATGAAAATGAGGCTCGAAGATGTAAGGTTCATTCTTTCTATAAACCCTACAGTTCCAGTAGAGTCACGTAGAATCCAGCCTACACTTATTATTCCTTAATATAGTCACATTTCATATTCTATTAAATGACTAAATAGCCCTCCATCATCTCTCAAGTTTCTTAAACCAGGTCATCTTTAATTCTTCCCTCTGCCTTACTTCCAGATCTAGTCCTTCACTAAGTCCTATCAATTCTACTTCTAAACTCTTTCTTGATTCCTTCCTTTTGAGGACCACATTAGGATCTTCACAAATGTAGTTTCTTCCTGCTGGAATGATTATGTCTCTGCACTTCATCTGTCTTCCTTTTTACTCTCCAAGTCTGAACTAAAACATTATGTATCTCATAGAGCTATTGTAATGGCAAAATAAGCAGACTGTAAAACTTGAAAAATGGAGACTGGGATGAATAAATTAGCAAATGTAGATAAAGTTCTGGTTTGTAGAAAGTAATCATATTAATTTAGTCATGAGTGAAAAACCCTGTGTTATATATTTCGAGTATTCTTCACCTTGCATCAGAACTCTGACCTTGCAAATCTGAATGTTTCCTGATACCACACTAGTAATTTCCAAGTGATTTCCCAAGTACTAGATTTAGTTCTGTTTCCTTTCTAAGTCTCCTGGAGTAAGAACATGCTTTTTGGTCTGCTTAAAACAGTTTTAGTTCTGTCCGATCTTCCCTGCCAATTTAGTATCTCCTACCTTCAATTCTAAGAGGTCTTCTCTGGAAATTTCCATCCTATATACCACTTTGTTTACCTGTCATGATAATCATAGGACCTTGCCCTTTTCCTTAGATCTGGGATCACATCAGCAGTGACGTGAGGTCTTTTGGTCTCTCACACAAACACACACTTTCTAAATCACACAAGCAGATGCTGCCAAATTGGTGTGTGCCAACTTCAAGGATGCCAAATAGCAGGCTTTCTGTGCATGACTTGGTGGGGATACTCTTTGACCTTTGAGCCAAATATGTTGCTGTTTTCTGGTCTTTAAAAGAGTTATGAGGAAACCCTATTTAGGTACTCAGGAATCCCAAGGAACTTTGTCAAAAATATATATAAAAGTAAAATGAAGTAGTCTACATACTAACAGGCCCAGTCCATAAATTCAGAATATATGCCAGTTAGCAAAGACAGCAAGCTGTAAATGGCAGTGAAGGGCAAAAGTTAATTGGGCTACTCTGCTCTTGTCACAAGTGGAGAGTAGCCACTACCTGAGACAAGATGGCTTCCCCTGAAGTACCCTATTACAGCCAAGAGATCACATCCTTCGCTCTGCAAGGGCTTATGGGTGAGGGGGAATCATACACAGATGACCAATTTTTTTATGGTTCACAGCCGATCAAAGTGAAATTCAGCAGCTGTTCAGGACAAGTGACCACTGTAACGGCTGTAATATAACCTACTAAATAGAGAGGGAATTGCATTAGAGCAAGAGGTTAGCTGTGATTATCGGCAGGTGAGTGCTTTATTGAAGTTGAAAGACCATTAACATTGATAGAGTAATTATTTCAACTTGAAAGTAATTACCTTGATGGGTGATAACTTCTCTAGTGTTCCCAGATTTGATTGGGCCAAACAATTGTGAGCTCCTGAAGCCTAGAAAAATATTACAACAATACTGTGATTTTTAAATTACTGAAACCACTGTTGGAATATTCTAATTATGCTGAACAGTGAAAAGACTTTGCCTTACACAAGCTAGTGACCTCTCATGTAGAGAGAGACATTTGCTTTTTAATCCAAATGCAATGACCCACACCCACCACCTGTGAACACATATGTGATGGGCTTGCAAATGAATCTTTTTATCTCGATACAATTTTTAAGGTGAAACGTCTTGTTAGTGCTTTGCCTGGAAATTACTAAGCTGAAACTGCTAACATCACTGATCATATCTGTGAACTGGGAGGACCCAGAATAGGGACTTTTTCCTGTGTTTGTCACACAGTGTCTTAATTTGTATGAATAAATATTTTGATGTAACATGGCACCAGTGAAAATTTTAGATGCCATGTACTGGGAATCCCAAATTTCAAATATTATATGGTTATGTAATTCAATTGTTAAAGTAGCTTTCTTGCTGGATGTCATTCAACTCTGCTACAAACCCCTCTATTGCTGGGTATTTTGTTGATCTACACTAGATACCAACAGACTAAAAAAAAAGTTGAAAGCCTGAACTATTGCTTCTTTGAAATATCATGAAAATTGTTTTATTTGCAACTTAGTACCAAGACACATCTGATCTAATTTTGTGATCAAGACCCAGCAATATCATAGGGTTCATCCCATAATCAATTG